>NC_139720.1:55041276-55118346 GCF_964211835.1 Anser anser
AATACCTCGCCAGATGCTCTTGTGGATCTGGGCATGTCCAATTCACTTCCACCAAGGATGTGATATCTGAAAACCCCTGGGAGACAATGGCTTTCCAGTCTGGAGGATCTGCCTCCTCCACTGCATCAGATGTGTCAGAGCAGCATTTCATTTACCTTTTCCAGTGATTTTTATCTGCCTGGCTATTAACGAGGAAGTTTAACCCACTCCTGGGCAAATCTCTGAAAGACAAACAAGCCACAATGAGGGGGAAAGGGTCTGTAAGCAGAATATACATAAAGAGAGACAGACGCCGAGCAGGCACTGACCCTTGGGGGCAAGAAGGAGAACACATCCCGGCTGGTCCTGCCTCCCTGAGAAAGGCTGTGGACACCCAGCCTGCCACCATCAAAGGACGCCGAGCACCAGTCTCATCCCCTCCCCAGCTCTCGCAGCACCGAGCGCCCTGCACGCCGTGCTGAGATGCCAGCCCAGCCGCAGCCGCCTCCGCATGGCTGCTAGACACAGCCGTGGCCGGGGCACTGCTGCCTATCTGGGCAAGACATTTAATTCCCTTCTGATAAAAATGAATTTATAAAATCCACTCGAGTCAGTTCCTCTGATAACCTGCTTGCCTCCTCAATTCCCTCCTCCAGTAGCTTGAGCGATGCCCAGGTTTGCCCAGGCTTTCACGCATCACCCCCATAATAACCCTTTACAGCCTGGGCACCTGCAAAGGCGAAATGAAAGTAAAAGAAACTTCTGAAGGAGAAAAAGGATACACCCAACCTTACTTCTTCTCCCTAACACAGAGAGCTGCTGAAAACAGTCCAAATCCCAGCGTTTCTGAACCTCCCTCACCACTGTGACACACAGCCATGCCTGTAGTGCTTCCCCTGTGCCGCTGCTCCCAGGGCTTCCTGCTGCTGCCACGATGCTAGCAGGCACCGCAAGTGTGTCTGCATCTAAATTTTGGCCACGGGTGGGGTGAACCCAGGGCTGTTCACACAGTATGTACACTGGGGACAGAACTGCATGTGGAAGCCAGGAATCTCCTCCATCCCCATCAGCCCACACGTAACCTGTGCTGACGCAGAGCACCTGCTTGCCCCATGGACCGTACAAGAAACTCATGTGCCCATATGTTAAAGGACTCATCCGTTTAGGTGGAGCAGTGCAGGTTCACACCTTGGCTTGCAGGACTCAAATCGTAGCTCGTGCAAGAGGTGAGGGTAGTCACGCTTTTTTGCATGTGAGGTCGCACGCTCTCCCAGCACAATCCTGCTCACGTGCCTCGGCACCAGGAGGTTCGTGCCACCCTGCTGCGGCAATAGAGGCAAGTGCCCGAAAAATGGCATTTCTTCCTAATGCCTGTGTGCTTCTCGCAGCCCTAGCACAGCTGGCTTAATAGGCAATCTCTGCTGGGAGGCAGCTTGGGGAGGAGAGGGAGAGGGAAAGAGAGGAGCAAAAGGGAATGCGAGTAAAAGGGAAAGAGAGCAAGGTGAAGAGGAGCCCGTAGAAAAGAAAATAGCATTGCCAGGCAGCGCGGCGTTGAATTGGCTGTGACAGGCAGGCCCCCTCTGCACCTGGGATTCAAGCACAAGCTTATTTTCCTGGTTTCTTAGAAAGACAATGAGTCCTGACTACCTGTCAGCCCGCGCCCGCGAGATGTCACCGGCAGAAAAGGGGCCCCAGGTGTTCCCAGCCAGCGCGGCTGACACAGGTATGATGGCTCGGGTCACGGGTGGCATTTCCCAGAGATGGGCAGTGAGGAGCAGAGCTGCGATAAAAACTAAAAGCGAGCAACATCTGAAAGCCGTTGTGGAAAAAAAAAAAAAAAACAGGTGATGCGCTTGCGAGGACTGCTGGCGGTGCCAAGGCTCTGCTCCCCAGAACTGAGAGCTGGGGGTGCAACCACCAAAGTGAGGGGCTACCAGCGGGTGGTTTGGGGCTCCCTCCTTGGAAAGGAGCGGAGCAGCTCACCCTACATCTCTGGGTAAGGTACTCAGCCAGGAGCCCGCTCCTGTGCCCTTCTGCTTGTCCGTCCCAACCCCTGCAGGGACACCCGGGGCTCTTCACCTTCCTGTGCCTCGTCCCCACCAAGCAACCCACAGGCTCCTGTCCCTGCTGCAAGAGGCCAGGCAACTGCTGCCAACTGAGCACTGCTGCTCTTGATGGTTAAAAAAATAAATAAATAAATAAAAAGTAATTGAAATTTAATTTAGTCAATGACCAAGCTACATGGGAGGCTGTGTGAAAATGAGCCAGTGTTGGCTCAGGTGCTGGCAGGAAAGAGCCTGAACCAAAAGCACTGCAAGGAGACAGGGGGAGCTGGGGGAGATCTGTGCAGGAGATTTCAAACTGGGGGCTTTGGGCTCTTGAACCCACAGACCTCCAGCCAGAGGAGGAAGCAAGCCGGGGCTCGTGAGTCATCCCCTCACAAGTGGTACCCGCGGCCGCCGCCGGCTACCGCCTTGCTCTGGGAAGATGCTGAATATTCAGTGAAGGGTTGGGTTTGTTTTTTTTTAGATCTGCTGGAAATGGCAAGGGAAATTCCACTGTCAATATATATATAAAAAAAGAAAAATCGCAATCTTGTCACCAGAGCCAGTCTTACACCTTCCCTGAGGATATGTTAGAACAGCCAAGGGTGCGAGAGGGAAGCAGCCCGCGGGAACCCCCTTATCTGGGGAAAGGGAGGGCGTGGGAAGGGCTGTAGGAGGGTGCGTGCGTTGTCGTCCTCTGAAGGGATGAGGAGGCAGGGCTGGTGCATGGGCAGGGCTTACAGGTGAAGGGATGGGGTAAATGCAGCGATGGAGGAACACACCACTGGCTCTGCCATCTGTTAGAGGTCTCAGCATCTTTGCTACGGTTACCACTAGAGGATCTCATCCTGGAAAGGTGAGCTCCGGTAGGAGATGTTGCAATGCCAACCTGCCAGGTGAGGATGAAGCTCGCTGGCTGCTTTCACACAGCAGCTCAGAAGCACGTGATGATGCCAAGGGACCACATGGGGTCAACCAGTCTGTCTCCTCTCCCCCAGATCAGTGAGACAAGCCTCCCCTTGCTGATGTTAGCAAATCCTCACCAATGGCTCACAGCTCAGACCCCAGCTCACATCCAGGCTATCCAGGCTCATGTTTCACTACCCGTAGCTTTTCATGATGTCTCCTCTAAAGATCCCCCACTGCAACCCAAACACAGGGTTAAATCTTCACAGTCAGTAGAAGCTCAGCCCAGGAACAGAGGGAATCTCACATCTCACCGTGTCTTACAGAAGGAGATGTGGCACAACTTTTGTCCCAAAGAGGAGAACTAGGCTGGGGGGTGAAGGGGAGGGTGGGAGCTGGGAATCACATGTGAGAGAACAGAGAAGGATGGAGAGATTTACGGAAATGATAAGAAATTTCTTTTCTCCCACTCTCCTCCACCCTGTCATTTTCTCCTCTCCACGTTCTCTTCTGGTCTCCATCTCACCTTCTGTCTCTTCCTCAGCAAGCACTTATTGGCAAGTGTTCTCTAGCGCACAGCTATTCTGAATGCCTGTTCCTCTCTCTCCCTTACAATATTTGCTTTCTCATTCTTGGCACCTTCCTTGCTGGTGAAGCTGATCGGCTTAATGATGATAATATTGAACATGGTGAATGTCTCTCCCACTGAAGCCAGTTCTTCATTCCTCTGCTTTCAGGTACTGGCCACTTGGATGCCTTTCCTTGTTGCATCAAACCCAGAAACTCATATATGATCTTTTTCTCCCTTCACCATCTTTTTTACTTGGAGGGGAAGGACATTCTCTGTCACGTATTTTTAATCTGTTTCTTGAGAAAGCCCAAGATGGCAGGTGGCTTTTTTTAGTCCCATCCTTCACTCCCAGTTGAGCGTCACTCTTGGGGAACTCAATCCCTTCAAATTACTGGCTTGCCTAGGGTGGAAATTGCAAGTGATCTATTCCTCGTCTTCATGGGATCTAGGTATCTGCTCGGCTCCTGTCCCCATCAATTCTGTGCTCACTGCACACATATAAATCCCTCAAAGCAGAAGCTGAGGATCCATGGTAAGGTCTTGTGTTTTCCATCAAATGAAGCCCACAGATCACTCGTGCTGTGATTCATCCCAGTGGAGAGAACAGTGTGGGCTCCCCACCTCACCGTGCGTCACCGAACCTGCCCTCGGTGGGAGTACACAGAACACCGGGAGTTGAAAGGTATCTCTGGAGGCCTCCAGCCCAAATCTCCACTCAAACCAGGGCTAACTTCAAAGCCAGAGCAGGTTGCTCAGGGCCCTGCCTGGTTGAGTTTTGAATATTTGCAAGGATGCAGACTCCAAAATCTCTCCAGGCCACCATCTCACATCTGAATCATTCTCACAATTTTCCTTTTCTTTACACAGACTTGGAATTCCCCTCACTGCAACTTGTCTTTGTTGCTTCAATAGACAATTCCTTGGTGCACACCTCAGAAAGAGTCTGGCTCCATTTTCCCTGCAACCTCCCCATTACCTAGAGGAAACGAGCAAACACACCCCCCCTTAAATTTCCCTCCTCCACTCTAAACAAAGCCAGTGTCCTCAGCACCTCCTCACAAGTGTGCTCCAGTCCCCAGTCGTCTCCATGGCCCTCCACTGAACTCACTCTAGTTTGCCAATTAATGTCTTGCACTAGAGGAGCAATGCCTGACTCTACCTCTCCTTGCCTGTGAGTGCAAAACCAGCTCAGAACAAAAATAAAAACAGTTTGGAATGTTTCCCTCTTCTTTATTTCACTGTTAAATGGATGGTAAACAGCCTCATGGTTCTCTGAGTCAATGATACTTAACCAAAACCGCAGCTTGGACCACCAGGTTCATAAGGCTGTATCTATATTTTATTATCAGTAAATAATATTCCTGGCCCGGAGGTAAAGACAACCCTCTGGCAACACCACAATGAGAAATCAGAGGATTTTTTGAATCTCTTAAAGAGGACTGGCGAGGCAGAAAAAAAAGACTCCAGTCCTGTCTTCCCTGCCCAGCTGTCAGTGTGGTTTGGGAATTAACTCATCATTCTTTATGTATCAACAAAATTGTTCAATTTTCTGTCAACAGCCAAAACAGAGATGCACATTTTTCCCCTGCAAAATTTCCTCAGTCGTATCCCAGTCTCTCTCAGCATCTGCTTCCACCCAGCATCCTAAAACCCCTTCACATGACTCTGGAACAGGAGAGAGACAAGCTCCAGGGGTTCCAGTTGCACTCGGTAAAGGGAGGAGGATGCCACAGAGTCAGGTCATCTAACCGTGCAAAATGGATGGGAAGGAGCCGCCAAGAAGGCGGTATGAGGAAGACTACTTACTCCATGCCAAGGATGATTGACCAGGGGAGCTCACTGCTGCAGGATACAGCCAACAGACAGCTCAGCCAGGTGTTCTGGAGATGAGTGGCTCTGAAAGCACAGAGAGCAATTAGATCTTCCAGTAAGGGGCAGAGCATCTAAGGGCTTCCATGGGGAGCTATGTGGGAGTCATACCTCCCCTTCTTCCTTCCAGCCAGCCACCTCCAAAGAAGCATGACAAGGGGTAAAATGGGAAGGATTTCCCTTTTTTTTTTTATAACAACTTCAAGGAGAACTTCAGTGATGCCCCACATTCACCAGTGGGAAAGTGCCACAAATCCTGGGGAAGGGCGCTGTGATTTCTGTCACCTGGAGGCATTTAAGAGGGATTCGGAGAGAGATGCACGGTCCCACCTATTCCAATTCCCCACCCTCAAGCTCCAGTTGCCATGGCAATGGCACTGACAATTTCAATGCATAAACCCAAATTTGCATTTTAATGGGACATAATTAGAATGCTGAGATAAACGATTCTTCCTCTCTGAAAGGTAACACAAACGCCACGTCTCACAAATATGCTATACCTGCAAGTACCGCGCGTACACGGGCACACACAGAGCCCATACATCGCGGGGCTGGATGAGCTGGGAAGTTGCTCTCAGGTCCTTTGTGCCTAACCGGGAACTTTTATGTACGCAGCATGAAACCTTGATTTCCGGAGTGAAACAACAGATCTTCCAGATGCCCGCCACAAACAGACCATACCACCTCCTGGCCTCCACGCCGCCGCGCCATACCTTCCATCGCAGGTCCCAGCGGGGTCAGGCTATATCTGCTGTCCCAGCACTGAACCCAGAAATGCTCCGTATCCAGGCAGCAATCAGGGACCCAGCAGCAGGGATAATTTCCCAGAGCTGATGAAAAACCTGTCCCTCTCCAAATGTCCTATTTTTTTTTCCCCTTTGTAGCTAGGTTTGTAGCGAGATATGCTCTCGCTTGGTTATCTGCAATATGCCCCAGAGTTTCTTCTCCAGCTCTTGGATCAGGAAAGGAGTACTGTGTTAGCACCTGTTCTACGCTGTCAGCAGAGAGGCCAAGGAGTTACAAGAGGGCATAAGGAGATTTTTTTTTAAAAGGAAAGATTTCCAAGACATCTCTTTCTACTCCAACAACAGGCAGGGAGGGGAAGTGGAGGGGGGAGAATCCATTCTGCACCAAACAGGAAAGCAGAAAATTAATTTCTCCTGCCCTTGATACAAACTAAATTCAAAGCAGGCAGCTGGCAAGAGTGAATAGAGATAGAAGAGAGAAAGAAAAAAAATAAATTAAAAAATAAAAAAGGAGAGAAAGGGAGAAAGGCAAACAAGTGCATCATAAAAGCTGCAAACCGCCTGGAAATTTCATTTGGCTTTTCAGTTGAGAAGTGACATGATGCCTACTTGGGAGGGGGCAATCACATTGGGGAGAGGCTGAAAGCAGCCCAGCCCAGCCCAGCTTCCCCCTGCCCTGCAGGGCTCTGCCAGCCCTGGGGGACAGCAGGCAGCTCTGCGAAGAAGGGGAGGGCATGGAGCCACCCCAGCCTCATCCCACCTGCCTGGGATGTGGAAGCAAAGCCCGAAACACCAACAGGAAAGTGCTAATTAGTGTTAGCTGGAGTAACACACAGGTGTTTGCTGAACTGGCCCTGGATGGTGCAAAACCATTAGCAGGAGCCTGGGGGGTAGAGGATCCACAACAGGGAAGCTCAGAAGACTTGGGCTCATCTGAAGAGCTAAGCCCCAACAAGCTTGTGGCATCTGTGGAGACAGGAGTAGGAGGAAGGCAGTGCTGGGATGATAAAAGTAGATGTCCATAACTCACACCAAACAGAGCACCGCCCCACACACAGCCCCAGGTCCTGCTCAGCTGGCACTGGCAGGGCACGGCCAAGGGGAACTGCTGACATTGACCCGCTAGCTGCACATGCGTGGAGCAGATGACACACGAGTTGCTCCCCAGTACATCTGTGGCCCGGATCTGTGCCTTCATTCCTGTGGAAAGCTTTCCAAGGTGTTAGCAAACCCCTTCAAGCACTGCAGCTTCCTATCTGCGCTGGCTAACCAGCCGTGACCTCTCCATTAAATCTGCGCCATGAGGTCCCAAAGGTTTCAGAAAACCTCCTGCTCCTCCTCCATGACCATGCCCAGCATCCAGCCTTCATTCACGCATTCCCAAAGCTTTCTCTCTCCCTCTCCATCTACCTCTTTCCCTCATCTTTCAACATACGGCTGCTGGGAGTAAAAACTCACCATCTGGAAGAATACAGCAGGATGATTGTGCCAGAGAAGTCTCTGGAGCTCCCAGCCTCTTTGGCCAGCCCCAAAGGCTGCATGTCCTGGGGGTCCACATCCAATCTTTTCCACATCCTTTACAGCACCGATGCACATGCATGTGTAAATACATACACCCAGGTCACACAGAAATACACACATTTACCTACAGCCATCCAAAGCCCACCCAGTGAACTGGCTGTACACCATCAGCACAGATGCATGATGAACTTAAAACTAAAACCACATAATTGTCCTAAAAAAAAAACATTTATGGCACAGATGCCATGGTTCATGATGCATTTATCAGTCAGTTGGTTTCCCCTAGAAAGGGTCCTGTACAGAAGAGACCCCTCAGAGGATGGAGATGTCATCATGAGGCCCAGTTCCCAATATAAAGCTTTAGGAAGATGGTGGAGAAACAGAGACTGGGGGATTAAACCATCCCAGGCAGGGAAGGGCAGAGCTGGCATTTCCACTCTCCCACTAGCCTTTTGCTGAGTCCAGAGGGAGAAAGAAAAGAGTAAGGGAAAAGTAGAGAGGAAGATAATAAAGAGCTGACCTTGTAATTTAGAGGAACTCAAGTGCTGGGAGTCAAGAACAAGAGATAAAAGGTCAGGTTGAACTGTCATCCTCCCAGAAATCACTGACCCGGGTTGGAGAAGCAAGGGCTGGAAGAAGAGAGTGTCAAGAAGAGAGGGAAACAGACAGAAAAAGGCAAACAAGAGAGAGAGAAAGAAGGAAGGAAAGAATGAAAAAATGAAAGAATGAAAAAAAAAATAGAGGAAGTAAAAGAAGTTGGAAAGCATCTGCCACCACACCAATAGATGTGCCTCCCCAAGGATCCCCCCTGCAGCCCTGCCGGGGAGGCAGCGGCACGGCCATTTGCTGCAGGGAGGTGTGCTGCAGCCAGGGCAGGGAGGAGGCCTCGTGAGGCGCACGCAGGATGGCTGGTGGCAGATGGGGACGGTGAACAGTGAGCCAGGGCTGAGCACGAGCAAGGGACTTGCTGCCAAACCGGCATCACAAGGGGCAGGAGATGAGCGCTCCTGAGATGAAAGTCGCGGTGGGCGATCCACACGGATACAGGCTGGGGTGTTCCCAGGAGGTGGTACGGAGTTGCGCTCCAAAAACCCTCCTGCACCTTGCTGGTTCCGTGCCCAAAACTCGCCAAGGTTGGGTAAAGCCTGCAGCAACTCGGCATTTGTCCTGGAAACCTCTTCCGTGCCTTCCCCCTGCTCCTGGCAGGGCCTTCCTGGAGCTCAGCACCCATCGCTGCACCCACCTCGCCTGAGGCGGGCGAAACCCAGCCTCACAGTGACATCTAGTGAGGAGAGACCTCACGGCGCCACGGAGCTGCACTGGAAATGGCAGCCTGGCCTCCCTGCCCTCCTCGCCCCGCTGCTTTGCCCCTCGGACATCAGAAGACGGAGGCAGAGCAGGAGATGTGGCCCTGGAGGAGAAGGCAGCCTGGCCCAGGGGGTCCAGTGTGGTGAGAGGAAGGCCGCCGGGTACCCAGTGCCTCTGGGATTGCCCCTGCAGCCCAAAAGTAGGGGGCCTCCAAGCACATGCTGGGGGATTTTCAGTGTTTTAGGAGCGTAGGGGTGTCGGGAGCTCCCTGGGGATGCCCTTCCCCTCCCCAGAGGTCAGTAACACTCAGTGGAGAAGAGGTGGATGGAATGGGAAGGAAGAAAGGAGTGAGAGAAAGGAAGAGAGGAGAAGAGAGACCCAGCCTTGTAATTTAGGCAGACTCAACTGCGGGGACTCACAGACAAATGGTAAAAGGTCAGGTTGAACTGTCACCTTTCCACGGCCTCTGAAATCGCTGCTCCTGGTCGGAGGGGGCTAGAAAGAGAGAGCAGTCAGGGAGACAGCGAATAACATAAGGCAGGACTAAATACAGCTGCTAGAGAGAGCAAAGCAAGGAAAGAAGAAGAAGAATGAAGGGGGAAGAATAGTGAAAGCAGGGTGAAAGGAGAGGTCTGGCACCATGCTGGAAAATGCAGCATGCCAGCCACAGGACTGAACATCTCCTTGATCTGGGCAAGCCTGACATGAAATTTTGTGTGGTTTGGAGCACTTCTGGAAAATAAACAAAAAAAGAAAAAATACATACTAGGAAACCACAAAGTGTGCACTGTGGCAACAAGCAGCCAGCCACCCTGCTGCTTGCAGCCGAATCCTTGATGCTGCCTTGCTCGCAGTCCCCACACCAGTGACAACCGGGGAGGGGACCCACCGATCTGGCCAGGGCCGTCTTCTTCTCTGCAATACCTTCCTGATCCCTTCCTTCCTCTGCTCCCCCCTGCTCTTCCTGCTATCTCTTAAGTGGCTCCTTCCTGAGCCTGAAGGGACTGGGGAACAGTGGGGACATGCCACACCTTCGGACACTGAACCGCCATCAGACTAGTGCCAGCAGAGGATGGAGCAGACAGGAGCTGCAGCAGCCAGCAACGCTCCTGCAGCCCTGCTCTGCATCAAGCAGCAGAGAAATCCGCTAACGAGGCCTGCCTAAGGCAGCAAAAGCCTGTGACAACCCCAGCCCATCTCCTGTCTGTCTCCAAACCCGTAATGGTAGGTGACAAGCATAACTAGCTAAACTTCGCTGCATCCAGAGCCAGCTCTGGGGCTTGTAAACATTTTAAGGCCCTGGAGCAGAGAGGCTGGGAACAAAACACACAGCCTTCCACCTCTTTGTCACTGCTTTGAAAGCAGACACATTCAACAATGACTGACAGCCCCCAATTTCACATCTGCACAGCATGGGGTTACTTAAGAATGCTCAGCTCTAATACTCTTTACATGAGAAATCATTATTTCCTTTGTAATCACGGATAAAACACATCCTTCCTGGAAGAAATTAGACTTTGTGTTATCAAAGGCCACTATACTTCCAGAATTTAGAGCTACAGCCTTTTTACAAATCTCTCTAGTTAAGGAATCTGATGTTACACTCAATACCTTGTTTCAAAATCCCTGTTTGCATTTCTATCCATTTGCTGTGGGAACCTGGGAATATTTTGGGGGGCGAATTTCACAGATTCTGGCACAGAACATCTGTAGTTCTGACTAATGCACAAAAGCAAGCTAGGAACAGCAATCAACCAATGTAAGGGAGGAATAAAGAGTTAACTTGCAAACCAAAGGTGAAACAAAAGGAAAAGGTCAAGATCCTTCTACTGCTTCCTCCCTTTCCTGACATTTAAGGACAGTGGTAGGAAAGAGAAAGGGAAATTGTTAACCTCCAGCTGCAGACCTCTTTGTCTGCGCCATTCTAGGAGGCAAGCAACAGCAGCAGACATCCCTCAGAGGAGATTTTTACCTTCAGGCAAAGATAAAGAGTAGGAGAGCACTGGAAGTTCAGTCATTTTTGTGATTCTGGATGCAAACTGCCATTATTTCTCACCACAAAAACCTTGTGACACCAAGTCTTTATTACCTGCAAGATTTGCTAACGAAGTACTTTCTCCTGGTATTCTAAGCTCCAACGAAAGACTTGTATGTTTGTAGTTTCTTTGTTTGTTTTTTCCCCAAATTTAACATTTATGTTCTTAAAAACATTACCTCTGTCCACAAAGTTGGCTCTTACAGCTTCAGCAGAGGTACTGATGCTGGCTGTCTTCCCATTTGGAGCCAAAAAGCAGCACACAGAGACAAGACGTTTTGGGTTGAGCTCCCACGTTGTCATTCAGAAGATCTGGTTTGAACACAACAGCCTCAGATATTTTGTGAGGTGCTTAATCTTTGTGCCTCCTTATCTCATCTGTACAGGAGAATAACAACTGTCTTTTCCAGGGGCAGAGTTCATTTCTAACTGCAGCATCTAGTACAGTGGGAAGCTGATTTAGTCTCAGCCTGAGACAACACTATTTGCAGAAGCTGTGCGATGCAGAGCCAGTTTCTTGGTTACCTGGAAAAGGACGAAAAGTGCATGGAAGAGGTAGGTATCTGCGCTGGATTAAAACAAAACAGTAGAAAATCAGAATAAAAGACTTTCTATCCATCTGCAGTAGCTAAAAACTTACCCACGCAAGGACAAGAAACAAAGCATTGTCCAGCACTTGTTCAAACACAGTAGACCAGAAAGTCAAATCACTTTTCAAAGGCATGTCACAGAGTTAAAGGACAAAGGTTCCTATGTACTTGAGGTACAGGGCAGGCAGTGATCCACGGTTCTTTGCAGGAACAGTGACCACAACACAAACCACTGGAGGTTGGCAAACACAGATAAATATTAATGACAAGAGCTTTGAATAAGACCTCATAATGTATTGCAGTTCCAGAGAAAATACAGAACACTAGACGTGGTGAAACCGGACAGCTGTCTAAAGCAAAGCACATTCTATAATCCACGTGTGAAGGAACATACAGAGGTGAAAATCTGTTATAAATCAGCTTGAAAATCGGCCTGATTCATTTTGAAAGAAAAAAATGCAGATGTATTTGTCAGTATGGACAATACGAAGTGTTCAAACATGAGGATCCCATTTCCCAAAATCATAAGACTGTTTAAAAAGCACTCCTAAACTAAATGAATGCTTGCAATTGTTGTATTTTACTTCTAATGCTGCTCTCAGCTTCTGTTTTCTAACATTCTTCAGAACGTTCCTTCAAGCTGAGACTCCCACGTAGCCCCCTGAATCCAGACGCTGGAACATAAAAAAGAGCAAACAAACAGCTATTATGAGCTGCCACAGACAGCAATATGATTAACCACGAATACCATTAATGTCTTTGTCACCACTTAGTACATAATAATAAGGTGGCACAGGCCAGATGTATGATAATCTCAAAAATCTTCCAAAGCCTGGAATAATAGGGAGAAGAATAGTCACTCCACGATGAACCAGAAACTATCAACACATTCAAACAAGGAAAATTTCCATTTTTCAATGCAGTAAGAAATAAAGCAGAAAGTGAACTTATAATAGCCACATAAGGAAGTTATTTAAACTTAAACTGATCTGTATGCTGTGTTATTTGTAATTGAAAAGCCAGCTAGCTCACGGGTACCCACTGAGGCGTGAGATTTAAAGAAAGCTATAAAACACAAACATTAGCAGCAGAAAGCTTTCGAAGATAACTCTCAGAAACAAAGACATTCTCCATCTGAAAGGCTGTGCCTGTGGTTTTTGCCATCACAAGTTAGATTATTCAGGCTCTAAGATAGCGATTTATTTGGATGTTATACGTTTAAATGAATACCATTTGACATTCGTTCTGTCCCCAAAGCGTTTCAAAGAGCTAACTGTAGTGATTTTTGAGGGAGTACTAAGTGATTAAGCTTTCTTGGATGAAATTTTAATTTGAACAGAGGCCTTAAAGAGTACAATGAAATACCAATTTATTTACTTTTTTACTGACATAGACACAAAGTCTCCTAACATTAAATTTTTAAGAGAACACACCAGTTGGGAAAAAGCTATTTGTAAGGGCTGCTCATCTGCTCTCAACGGTGATTTGGGTAAAAGAAAGTGATAGTTAAATGTATATATCATGATGAAAAAAGGAACATATCTTCACTGTGAAAGCGATAAAGCCATGGAAGCGCCTACAAAGAGAAATACAGCATATTATATGGTGTGCTCAACACAAAGCAGATTTATCAAACACAGGTTAGCAAACAATCTGAGGTCAACAGAGGAAATTTTATGGTTTACGACATATAGCAGATGAGATTATGTGATCCAAATGCCTAAATTCTCCATATATACAGGTTTAAAGGGACATATAATACACAGGCAAAATCCAGTACATTCCTGAAATAGGACAATAAACTGATCTCGTTTAGCACTTCAGGAAAATGGTGTAAGCATAATTTTCTATTAAAGTCAAAGAGTAAGGGAAAAACCTGCATCTGCGACTGCAGGAGCACAGCAGGTATTAGCTGTACCAAAGTCACCCAGACAGAGACATGACAGATGCTGTTATCCCCGTGTCGGCCAAGACCAAGCACAGCTGAAGCCCGAATGCAGTTAGGGGAAACATTAATGACCATCCCCTGAGAAAGGCTGCCAGATCCTGTTAAGAGGAGTGGAAGAAACATAATGTATTAATAATAGGTACTTGGTTTCGCAAAGTGTTAAAAAATCCATGGCCTGTGTTGAACGGTGATCTTAGCGTAGTTTTTGGGCAGCAACAGATCCAAACCTGGGGAACGCACACAACACCAAGCATATCCATTTAACTTCTTGGTGCACTAACTAGCTCTAAGAGCCTGACCAGACTCTGATGCAGGAGACTGTAAATGCAGTTAAAGAAAGTGTCTAGCCTTCCCTTTTCACCAAAATGACCCCTGTGAGCTTGTTAAATTTTATTCTGCAGGTAATTGCAGACTAAAATCATAGCAGGTCTGCACTCAGCCTTGCTGGTCAAAGGAGGAGTTGTCTGTATTAAAGTTTCTTGCTCCTGAAGGTATTTAATAAGAAGGGAGTCAGATTTTCTGAGAGACCTACATAATTGAGAGTGTTATTAATCGGCACAACAGAAATAGAAATACAATAGTATTTGCAGTGGTTTACTTTTGAGATAAAAAGGGCATATATTTTCCAACAATGAGATAATAAATCAGTGCAGCTTGTACCACACTAATTTGTTAAATGTAAATGTGTTTTGCAGTGGTGGTAATGAAGATGTTTTTGCATCAGGTGCCCTCATAAGACATTTATGATGTTACAGTTTTGACACTAAGCATATGTTATAATGTATTAGGTGAGCCTGGTAAAGTTAAGTGATGTAAATGTAGGGTTTAACCAGTAGAATAAGCTATTGTGAATATATTTTGTGATATATGACTATGAACAGCTTACAAAGAACCTGTAAATTGTATTTTAGGGGATAAAAGAGAATGTTTGACTGATGAGGTATTTGGGGAAATTCTTTCCCCACAGTAATATCACCGGCAGCTATCATTTATCTCACTCTGATCAAAATAAAGAGATTCGGAATATACAAGTAGTGACAAATATTTTAGTGAATAGAATGCTGTCTTTGATTTCAGCAATAAGCTATTAAATCACTTCTTGCTCAGTATCTGCTTTGAAAAAGTACAAGAGTCTCCCCATAAATTTGCTAACTTTCATGTGACTGGAGGGACAAACCTGGTATAGAACCAGGAACTGAGCAACCTCAGTCTTCACTGGCTTAGTAGAAAACAAGAAAATTGGGAAGTGCTCTGCGCTACACACCCAGTGACTGTCCCTCCAAATCAATCATAAAATGGTTTGGATTACTTTAAAAGGAAAAACATGAGTGAGAATTGACATACTGAATAGGAAGTAGGTGGTTAATGTTTCCCAGGAATAAGCACCGAATAGGTCTTGTCCAGGAAGATGTATTAGCACCATAGCAATGCCAGGTACTGACACAAGATGCCAGGAACCACCCAGAGATTCAGACGAGAACTAACAATAAAAAAGATGCGCGTTGAGGCGGTATCTGCAGGGCCTGGAGAACAATCTGCAAAGAATGGATGCCTTTTAATGAACCCCAGTTTAAGTGTTATCAGTCACCACTAGAGATCATTACTGAGCGAAACAACGAGCACTGCTTGTATCTCTCTCTCCCTGCAGGACATATTTGAGGGAGAATAAACCTCTTTCTTTCTCCTCCAGGACCAGCTTGCTACTGCCAGCACCAGCTATAATTGAATAAGCTTTATTCAGATGATAGCTAAATTTAGCAGATATTAGCATCCAGTCCCTGGAGAGGCAAAAACTGGGGAAGAAAGCTTTAAATAAATAGACTGAAGTAATACTGAATTATAGATGAAAATTTTGGCAGAGTGAAGCTCGGCGTCTGAGGAGTTGGGCACGGAGTTAAATCTATTTTTGAGGGGTGCTTCAGCGAGACAAACCCTGACAGCCCTGCTGGCTGTTCCCTTTCCTCTCAGCCTGTAATTATTTCCCCTGTGATTACCACCATGGTGGCAGGGGTTCCTCTGAGCTGCGGGCTCTGAGCAGCAGCTCTGTTAAGGTTTATCATGGAGCGCCCGCAGGGCAGCTGCCAGGCCACACAGTGCACAGGGACGACAGAGGGAAGGGCCACCAGCAAGAGCACGGCGCTCCATGCCTCTGCCATGTTCTGTGAGGGAACCCCACACAACATGGCGCCCCAACATGGCGCCGCACCTTTCCCGCCCAGCCTTTCTCCACCCCCTCCCCCCGCGCATGCTCGCCACGCCGGGCGAGAAGGCGGAAGCGCGGCGGCGCGGGGAGCGGAAGCGGCCTCAGGTGAGGGCGGAAGTCGGGCGGCGAGGCGGAAGCGGGGGGGCGGCCATGTCGGCATCGCTGCTGCGGAGGGGCCTGGAGCTGCTGGAGGCACAGGGTGGGGCCGCGGGGGCGGGGGGCTGGGGCTGTGGTTAGGGTTAGGGTTAATTTCATGGCTATGGGTATGGTTAAGGTTATGGTTGGGGTTATGGTTATGGTTATCTCGTCGTGCGGCCGCAGTAACCGTGCCCCTCTGCCCCTGCAGGCCGCGGGAAGGCCCCGCCCGGCCTCCAGCCGGGGAGCGGCGGCGCCAGGACGCGGCGGAGGAGGAAGGCGGCGCCTGGGCCGGGGAAGAGCAAGGCCACGATTAAGGGCAGGGTCGTGAAGTCGGCGATAGGTGAGTCCCGGTGCGATCCAGCCCCCCCGCCCTGCTCCCCGTGTGCCCATCCCATCCCATCCCATCCTCTAGGGTGTCCTCCCCTTAAGCACAACCTGATCCCGGCCCCGAGCTGCAGCGACGTCTCTTTCGGGGCTTTACATCCCCGTAGCAGTCCTCGTATGCTGATGTGTTTTTCCCACTGTGCTCTGGTCTAGAGGAGTATCACAAGAAGAAGGCCGTGAGTCACTTGAGAGAAAACCTGCAGTACATGACGAGCGGACGATGTGTGGCAGACAAAGCTGTCACCCAACAAGTAAGACTGTCACTTCTTTGCCGGCAGGGGTCTGCATCCCCTGAGGAGTGCAGGGTACTACCAGGCAGAAACTTAACTCTTTTGCATAGGGTCTGAGCTGACAATCTCGGTATAGTTCCCTTTATTATCCATTTCAGACCCTATGCAAAAAGTTAAGTTTCTGCCTGGTAGTGACCTTGGGGAATTTCTGTGTGCTCAGGCAAAACAACTTTAAATTCTCATTATCTTATTCCTCACAATGTTCTTAAATGTTATCTAAAATCTGCTGCAACTGTTGGCTTTTCTTAGTTACCAAAGGTGTTTCATAGTTTCAGCTGGCAAAGGAGCACTGGTTCACACGTTCTCCTTACTGTTGAAGTGTCCTTCTCTGTAGCTAGAGGCTGTTTTGGCAAGGTTCTAGGTATGATGCTGACTCACGTGGCAGGAATTTCATAGCATCTTGAGTGGTGTTTCTCATAACCTGAGAATTTAACCAGTGGTTTTTCCCAAAGATAGTGCTGTGCCAGGAGTCAAACAGGCAAATAGCTGACACTGCCTGTTTATTGTGCTATTTTTATGAGAAGGGGACTTTTAACTTACACAAACGAAGTGGTTTAGTCCGGTGTTTCTCAGGCATGAGATTGTAAAAGGCCACAATGGTATATTAGAAAACATTGAGGAAATTCCACAAACTTCTTGGGTTTTGGGGCTGTCCTGTGATTAGACAGGACAAAAGCAGCCCAGTTTCAGAAAAGTTTACTGTCAGAGAGTGGTTTCCATATTTGGCTCTGAATACTACGTGGATATTTGCTGTTGTCCCCATGATCTGCTTTGGTTAACATTGGTATTTGCCTCTCGTTCCTCTGTGGAGGCATTCCAGAATACAGCAGGGTACTAGCAGAATGACAAGGGTATGGAAGGTGAGCTTGAAAGTCACTGTTCTGTGACTTGGTCTGGATAACAACGACTGTTGTTTTTCCCTTTCCCTTTGAAGGTTCTTACCCAGAACAGAGGTAGGAAGTCCAAAGATCGACCTCCAGAGAAGAAGGCGAAGAAGAAGCCTGAGGGCACTGTATTTACCGAGGAAGATTTCCGTAAATTTGAGAGAGAATACTTCGGGACACTGTAAACAATGTGAAAGGGACTCTCGCAGCTCCAGTCTTTCCACAGCTGAGCGCTCAGAACACAGGACAGACCGCTTCCTCTGTGTGTTTGAGATGAGACACAGGAGATGAGCGTCTTTGTCAGCGAGTACTGTAATGTCAGACTTGCAGGGAAACACGGCATCTGTACAGAGCTGGTTGCTGGAGACGTGGACGTTCTCTTGGCTTTGTAATGCGTTGTCCTCATAATTATCTCCCTCCAGCCAGCACGCCTTGTGTTCTTGATGCAGAAGGGTGGACCAATCCAAAAATGAACCTTGTTCCTCATCCTCAGGACGTAAGGCTTCTGCTGCCTGACTCCATCTCAATGGAGAAATGTCTTAGACCAGCAGAAATAAATCGCGAAAAAGGAAGGTTGCTTTGAAAGACTGCTAAAACACAAATAGTCCTGCCGTTTCTGTTACCATTACAGCCTCTGTCAGGCTTTTTGTCGCTGTAAAAAACTTTGTATGTTTTATATGATTAAACTGTTGTTGTTGCAGATGCTGCCTATCCTTGCCTTTGTGGTAGTGATTATTATGACACGTTGTGACTGAAGACAGACCAGGTCATTGTTCTGATCCAAGCATCCCTGTTGTTGGGATGACTCAGTTGTGTGAACGGCCCCTCTCTGATTCATGTTGCCACTTGTATTTAGTCCTCTCTGACATGCTCAGGTCTTCAAAAAGTACAGGTTGGAACTGAGATGACTCCTGTTCTGCCTGCTCGCAGTCCTCCCCTCTTCAAAAAAGAGGTCTTCTGGGGGAAAGCTGCCTTTTTGGATACTTCAACCCAAGCATTCCCACTGAAGTTGCAGCTGCCCCAGCAGCGCGCTGCTGCTGGGTGCTACCAGCTCCTATAGCCAGGAGCACTTCTCCAGAGGATCGAGTCTTCTGAACCAGAGGCCGGTGGTGCTGGACTGAAGGGATGTTTTTTTTTTCTGTCAGACTACTGCTGAATTCCTTGCTGCAACAAATAGATGGCCCAGCAGATGGGAGTGTTGTTCCAGGCGCCCTTCCTTGCTGAACCACTGTAAATGGCTTCTGTGAAGCTCCTGCCACTGCCCTTTCCTGCCCCTTCCCTAGGAAGATGGGAAGTGTGTGCCCTTTGGAAAAAACGGAGGTAAGGAGAAGGCCTAATGCCAAGCCTTGGTTAGGCTCCAGAATTGATTGCAAGTGGCTTGGCTGAGCTGAGCAGCTGCTGCTCAGATGTTAGCACTGGAAGGAATTCGGTATCCCTTCCCTGCCATCTGATGGTAATTCCTGGTGCATCCTGTTAAGTCTGTGTCGCCTCTGTTGTGTTCTTTCCCTCTTGTTTGCATGAGAGGGAAGGTCACCCAGATGTACAATGTCCAGACAGGGGAAATAGTGAACATACTAATGTTTGTGTACTGGAAGTTGTGTAACAGCGTGTGGGAGGGGATTTCTTGTAATAGGATCAGTTCAACCATCTGCAGCTAAATAAAACAGTTCAAAGACCAGTTCCCCTCTTCTTTGTTTTGTTCCTACTCCCAAAATGGAGAGATGTGTAGAACGGAATAGAACGCCTAAAAAAGTAGTTAAGGACAATACGTATGCAGCATATGTCTTTTTAAAACCTCTGCCCTCTATGCCAGCTGCTGTGTGTACTCAGCAGTTCCTCTGACCTTCCAGAGGTGCTTCCTGTCACCCCCTGCACCTCCCCTACCAGCTCCTCCAACGCACCCCTGTTTCCGTGGTTGTTCAGCTGCTGAGCCACCCCTCTGCAGCTCGACGAAAGCAAAAGCTTTGTTGTCACAGAAAGGAACGCTAGGGTAACGTGGTTCGCTCTGTTTGTACAAAACCCAGCTTGTTTGCTTGCAAACATAAGCAAAGAGGAAAGCTGTTCTTTCAAAGTCAACGAGGAACTTTAAAGCGGGGCCCAGAGCAGTTTTCCCAAAGGATAACACCACCCAGATATGGGGAATTTTAAAGTTGAGGGGGAGCTCTCGTTACAGGACGGGAAGGCTATTAGGGCCAGCACAAGTAATCATCATACTTGCGGCTATATGCCACGAGCTGTTGTACTCGTTTGAGAGGGCAAAGCTACCTGTCAGACCGGATTGTGCCAGATGGAATCAAACTTGGTTGTACAGCCAACAGTAACCTCAACTAAATTAAACCTTATCTTGCAGGAGGGAGGAAAAGCAAGCAGAAGTGAGTGAGTGGTTCTAGATAAACCACCATCTTTGTCAAAGGCAAAGATCAGGCATGTCCTAGCCTTGGTTTTTCCCCTCTCCCACAGAGCTGGAGCTCCTAGGAAAGAATAACAGCAGTGCCATCTGCAAACAGGGTAGATAAGGATGCGAACTGGCCCCTGAGGGGAATATCTTCAAGCTAAAGGGGGAAATAGGTACCAGCCAGTTGCATGTGCCTGGTGGTAAGATAAAACAAAGCATCTTCTACACCCCAGCCATCTATAGCATGGAGTACTCATGCTTAGAGCCAGGCGGGGCCCCCAGGAGGTTGCTATCTCAGAGCAGCGCGTGCCATCTCTCTGTTGCTCGCAGCCACACTTTGCTGCCCCCCAGAAGAGAGAAGAGGGGATCAGGGATTTTTTTTTCTACCCTTCCTCCGACCTGGGCAGTTCCCAGTCTGGGAGCTAAGACGCCGCAGCCCTCAGACCGGCATTTCTCTCCCGCGCAGCTGCGAGCGTGGGGAGGCTGAGCTCATCGGGCTGCTGGCTCTCGTCCCAGCTCTGCGACACCAGCCGAGCATCCTGCAGCAAAAAAAAATAGAGGTGGCTGAGCTGGGCAGGAGGGAGGGTGCCATCTTACAGCGCATCCCCACCCAGACGCAGCAGGGAGTCGGGATGGGAAGGAGCAGCTTTAATATAAATGCAAATACAGGCTCTGGAGCGTTAATAATGGGGTAGAACCTTTCCAGGGAAGCGGTTTAGAGGAGGAAGAATGGTTCCCAGCTGCTCGGTGTCGGACTGGCTTGTCGTGAGTAAGATTCACAAAGCCTGTTAATGGCTTTATTGCTCCCTCTGTTATGTGAGTGGAAAGCAAACAGAAAAATCTGTTTGGACAGGTACAAGCTGGTGTAAGCCGAGTGGCTCACGGCCTCTGCTGTATCAGCAAGTCCGTGCTCTTTTAGCATGGAAAGCAACAACAGGTGATATCAATGTATAGGTGTATGGGGGGGGGGGGGGAACTGCAAATGTAAACTAATAAAATGGGGCTGCCCAGGACACTAACCGATTTCTTCCCTCAAATGACACAGCAAGAACAAGCCTGGGTGCAAACAAACCAAGGCAGCCCGTCACACTTGCTCAAGCAAACAGGGCTTAAAATGCTGAAAAAGCCTTTTGACTTCTTTTTTAAGGGGGAGGGATCTTAAAAAACTTTTGGGAATCTCAGTCCTGGGCTACTTTTTCAGGGTTCACTTCCGTTTTGGTCTTGCTGATGATCCAGTGTCAGCACCTACAATGCTGATGGGCTCCTAAACGCCTTGGGTAAGGGACTGGTTATTGCAAAAAGAGCACAGAGCAGCACTGCCCTGAATAACTCACTAAATAAATAAATAAATAAATGAGGTGAAGCACATGGAAGTTTCTCATTTCAAGACAAGAACAATCCATTCAACTGAACATGAGGAATGTAACAAGGGGCAAGCTGCCTAATGCCTGCTTACAGCTCAAAATACAGCACTCGAGCCAACGCAGGCTGAAAGGTTAGTAGGTTTGAGACGGATTAAAGGTCTGCACGACTATCCATAGCTACATTAAACACGATTAGCTGTGCCAACCACTAACTGTTGGGGGCAGGGAAAATAAAAGGCACAAAGGTTGTCCTGCCTCTGTCTACGGGGTTACATGCACCTTTTTCTGAATGAATAAGCTGTTGGCAGGGCTAACCCATAGCCCAGCCAAGCAGGCCTGTTATTTATCTCCTTGGCTAACTTGTCTTTAATTGGAGGGAAGGGGTTGGTGTCTCTCTCTGCCTGCCCATGCACTGCAGCGGAGATGCAGAGGAGTGACACAGGCGGCACAAAGGCAAGCTTGTGCTTCGGAGAAGACTCTGCCCCATATAAATTAAACTGACATGGTTGCTGTGCTTGGATCTTGCTCCCGGCCATTTTTCTGAAGGGTGTGAACACGTGAAGGAGATAAAAAGGGCCGCTGAAGGAGAAATGAGAGGCAGACAGCCATTACTTTGAGAACATGCGCCTATGTAATATGGAAATAGGAGCTTGTGGGTAGAGCGAGCTTCATTTGGCGGCTTGTGACACTGCATGAGCGCACTGAAAATAATGCAAAGACGGCATACCTGGGATACCTGAGTAGCCAAAACAATATTGTCTAGGTCAGTGTTAATTCACATGGCTCAACTAAACGGCTTGAATGGGAAATTCAGCAAAGATGAGCTTTTTTGGCCCAGCAAGAGGTAAGATCCCAAGACTGTCTTTGCATGGGAAATGCGGTGTAACAGGAGCGTATGTGCTGGTCTGCACTGCAAGGCTGTGAATACATCAGGAGAGAGGAAGGTAGGTTGTCTCAGAAGCTGCTTGAATTGTATTAAGAAAAACTAAGTGCACACAAGATGGCAATTATGTTGGACAGTGGATAGGAAGGACAATATAGGCCCTGTTGTTCCTGAAGGCCTAAGACTATGAAAGATAAAACTGGTGTTATTCTGATCAAAAACTTATAGATTTCCCACCAAAAGCCCATGCTGACTTAGATTTAGTAACAGGAGAAAAAGGGTGGCCACACAGCAGGGAGGGATGAGAGAGCACACTTTCTCAACACAGGGAAGGTATATGGATATGCCAAGAACAGAAGATGAACCACATCCCCCCCCAAAAAAAAATAAAATAAAACAGTGAGGCAATACTTAAGGAGACTGTGGGAAACATGGGCAAGACAGGGAGTAGAATTTTTTTTTTCAAGAGGCACATGATTCATCTCTGGAGATGACATGGCCTTGGGGCCGGGGCAGAGCAGGCTGTGACGTGACTACCACTCCATGAAATCGTTTCGGCCGGAATAACCTACATTTTCTTTCCACCAGTCCAGCTCGGCAGCGCTGAGGGAGCATTCATCTCCCGAAGGACAGCCTGTCCTTGCTATTATTTCTGGGCTTTCTGCCAGGGCAAAACCTCTTCAGAAGATTTTTATTGTTGTTCGTTCTTCCTTCCCCGAAGCTGCAGCCGGGGGGTTATTTTTGCAAGCGCGCTGCAGGGGTGCACCTGGTTCTCCACATGGGCAAGCGATGAAGTTGTCAGCAGCAGTGGTTTCCTCTTTATGTCCGCAAAGAGAAGCACGAGCACCTGGGTCTCTCTAAAGGCAGAGCAAAGAGGAAGGTAGCTAGAAATAGTGAGCTTTTACATGGTATAGATTGGGGAAATTCTGCTGTTTCCGAGTAAGCCTCCTCTAGGTAGATAAAGCCCCCGTTACATGCACCAAAATCTATTTCTGGATGTTGTATCATCCTGTATGGTAACCACAAAGATTCGGTTGAAGCACGTTTGTCCAGAGAGGCTGTGAGAAAAGGAAGACAGAGCCTACGGTCTGCAAAGCCTGAACTCAGTCAGCGGGTAGGAAGCTCGCAGCTGCTCAGAAGCTTCCCCCCGGTTGGGGTTTTAATGTGACAGTGTCCTCGGTGTTCCTCCAGAGAATGAATTAAAACACAAAAAGTCAGCCCTGATGTTTAGCCAGCGCAAAATCTTACCGAAGTATGGAAACGCAGCTTCGTCCCAGCAGGCGTTGCGTAAGGGTGCCATGTTGGCTGCCTCTGAAGAGCTGCCAGCTCGGAGCCTGGGCAAACAATAAAGCCACCAACTGCTCTCAGAGGGCAGGTTTCTGGGTGCCCTGCAAGAAGTCCTGTAAAAGGCACATGGGGATTCACAGCAGAGAGCAAAGCAGCTCTGAGCTTGCAGCTCTGCTGCCCCCACCGCCCAGCCTGCCGCCCAGCTTCAGCAGCAGCTGCAGTGGCTCTAAGGGAAATGGAGGTGGTTGGGCAGGGGGATTGGTTTGGGGAGGAAAGGAGGGACTTGCCCTGTAGAGAGAAGCCACTTGCTTATATAGGTTACCATTTTTTTTCTGTGGCTCAGCTGAGCCCAAGCACATTAAGGATTTGGCCCATCAAGGGCAAGATTATCCTGCTCATTGGGCTCTCCTGCCTCTAATCATCCCCATCCCCAGCTTCGCAGGTCCAGCTGATCTGAGGGAAACCCATCAGGCTGCTTTACCTCCCAAAACAGAGCAGTCCCTCCCGCCTGCATGTGGTCACCAGTAAGGCCTGGAAGAGCAAAGCAGCACGTAAAGCAGGACTGAGATGGACCTGCCAGTTTGTGGTGCCTCCTCTTTGTATGGCGTGTATCGGTCAGGGCATTTGCTGGGGAGGTGAGAAGAGGGAAGGATGCTCCCGTGAAGCTGAGACTGCTCAGGCAACAAGGAACTCACTGGTTCATGAAACGCAAGGTGAGGGGCTTAACCCACACCTTTTGTCATGTGGCACGAGCCTGAAATCCTAATGGGGATCCTTGTCTTTGTGATTTGAATATCCCCAAGCACCAGCTCTAATGGATGGGGAAATTAATAGGGCTCAAGGACTGCAGTCCTAGCTTGCGGATTTAAAAGCCAGAAACAGGACCCCATAAGGCTGCAATAGGCAGGAAAACAATAAAAATAAAATATATTGTAAGTAACACAGACATCCTCCCTCCCTTGTTCCAGCGCTGGTCCTGAAGCCACTGCCCAGGGTGTGTGCACCAGCCAGGCTGGGACGTGCAGGCGCCTGAGCTGGGCGGCTTGCTGGGTCATGTCAGTACGAGTGAGAAGGAATATTAACTCCCCAGGGAAGGATGAGCGTGTCCACTTGCCAAAGCTGCCTCTGGCAGGCCAAGCAGGGATTAAGGAGTCTGCTGGTATCACTACATCTGGGTGTCAGGGGGGGGAGAAAAAAAATCACACACACACAATGTTTGTAAAGGGCATGTCCCAAACCCCGAAGCTCTTATTAGCAGGATACAGGTGCACTGACCATGGAGCTTACTGGATTTCAGAACCTCACAGAATGAACCAAACAAAAAATTTCCTAATGCTGCCATGAATGTATGCACAGTAATAAATGTAATGCCTACAGGCTGAAACCACCCCGCTATGCAGGCTCCTACCTGCCATCTTTACGCTTTTTTTTGTGTAACAGATACTGTCACAGCACGTTTTCCCCGTTGCGTCTTTTCTCCTGACTCTCCAGGACCAGAGAATTGTCTCGCTTACTGCAGACCCCGACACAAAACGCCAGCCCAGGAGCCAGGTTGCAGCCTGTCAGCCCCTGCCCACATGCTGCTCCAGCACATCGGGGTTTTCACCAGCTGTGTGGCTTCGGTAGAGCTCAGCTGGCCTTACGGTCCCAACTGATCTGCTCACCCAGTGCTAGAAAGTTAAATTCGCGTTCACACCTCAGAACTTGACACTTCAGTGTCTGCCCGAAGAGGCCTCTAAGACTTTAACACTTAAGCATGTAACCATCTTCCAGTAAGTGTGCTCAGAGTAACCCCACTTACTCGGCCCACTGACAACCCAGCCCAAGGACAGCTCCTACCTAAACCCCACCGGCAAGGGACAGGAAACTCCCTGCAGGTATTTTGTGCTTGTCTGGAGACCCACTGCAAGACCAGGAGAAACCAAGAAAGCTCAAAGCTGCCATTATACCCAATCGTCTTCTAACAAGCTTTTCGTTTCCAACTTGGCAATCACTTTACCTTGTATGTACCATTCATCTACAGAAAGTATGTTAGAAGTCCCCTTTTCAAAAATCATCTTAACTTGTACTTCAAATGGTTCTTCTACAGGCTCCTAAATCGAGCATGCCTTTGCTACTTTAAATCTGTTTAGTGCAGTATGACCTCCCTTGGTTCAACAGTAGTTTGTGTGTTAGCTGTATGTGAATTATGAGTCACTGCCTGAACAACCTGAAGGCACTTCCACACTTGATCGATTTCCTCATGTGGGACAAGCAGCATGGTTATCTAGGCCAGCGTTATGAACCAAGGAGCCTGAATTATTTCATCTGGGTAATGTGGTGTAAGTTATGCTTTAGAGGAACCCATTTATCTCACACACAATTGCAAGTTTACTATAAAATAATTTATTAGACAGCAATACACAGCTTTAGCAGCAAGCTTATATACATGCACATAGAAACTACTGACTACCCTACTCAGGGACCCTAGCTCTTTTGACCTTGGCCTTCCGGACCTCTTCAATCAGATCTTTTAGGTACTGAATTTCCTTACTCAGGGAATCTGCTTTCTCCTTCAGGGCCTGATTCTTCTGCTCCAAGTCTCTGCACTCCCCAGACAGCGCCTCCTGTTCTGCCCTCTTCTTCTGTCGGTAACGCGTGGCAGCTGTCTTATTCTGCTCCATCTTTTTCAGTTTCTTATCTATTTTCTTTTCTCCTTTCATCTTTGCTGACACTACCTTCTCAGCAGGATGATCATAGGGTTTGGACCGCACAGAGCCACAGCTGGCATCTGCAGGGAACTGGTTGTCATTGAGGGATCCAAGTGAATTGGTAGGACTGTGTTGGGGTGTTCCCAGGTAGGAGTCTGGGCTCATGCATATTCCACTATCATCAGAATGGTTCTCCTCCTCCTTCTCAGACTTAGTGATCACTACCACAAAGGTGGGGCCCCCCTCCACTTTTCTTTCTCCTTCCAGAACATCCACTTCACTACCTAGTTCTAAACTAAATGAATGGTCTGGAGTAGAAGTAAGAGACCCTGGGGAGAGGGGAAAAGTCCAGAGGGAAGCCAATGGGGCCATTGGATCTGCTCCAATTGGAGATTCAGGGAGATTGGTGATTAGGTCAGGGATCAGTGGAGGTTCTTTGCAGTGAAATTCCTGGGTGGTAGGGTTAAATAGGAGATCACACGTGTCTTCCAACGTGGCCATCAGCTCGTCTGGTGAGACGGTGGCGTCCAGATGTTCCATACCTAACAGGGCATCAAAATCAAATTCCTTCAGATCCATCTTCTCCACCATCCACTCCATGCCAGAGAAGGCATCCTCTGAAAAGGGAAAAAAAAACTTTTCATTAAAATGGCAACCAATATTTAAGTTTCTGTAACTTATCTAGGACACAAAAATAATTTTAACACTTCCCTTATTTCTTTTATTAGTATCAAAGAATTTTATTACCAACACTGGCTGCAGGGTACAACCTAAGCCCTAAGCTGTTCTGACATTCCATCCCTCTTACTCGAATACTCTAAGAATTCAAAGTCATTTGAAGCACACAAGCATGCTTGTTTCTTGTGACCTCTTCCAGGGAAGACTACTGTAACAGTTGGTATGTTATTAAAAAGGCAACAGAAGTGTCATTTTATCATACGCCAGTTCAGTAACTAGCAATTTTGTGTTGTGTAAGCAGTGCTGTACGGATGGTTTCCCAACCAAGGTACGTATGTGAAGTTACCTTCTCATTTATGAGAAGACTTGCAACTTTATTTCTGGATAGGAGTGTTCCATAATTTATTATATGCAATCGTAACTGACGCACCCTGCGCAAACAAAGCATTATCTTACCCTGGCTGCTATCTATGGTGTTGCCTAAACTGTCCACAGCGAGCCAATTGGAGGAGACTGCCTTAGCCTTGTCGCTGGAGAACCCATGCGAACTGAGGGGCTCGGCCACCTCCAGGTAGTCATCTAGGAGTCCCAGACTTTCCTCAGCCACCGAACACGGCTGGCTGAAGGGGGACGACACCCCCAACAGCATCTCGTTGTTCAAGAGGCTCATCTTGGTCAGTTTTTAGTGCTTTGATGTCGAAGGATGCGGATAAGCTGAGGGTCTTTTCGTCGACTACAGCAGTGCTGCTGTGTGGTGCTTTGAAAAACCTGCAAGACAGACATTTTTTTTTTTTAAATGCATCAGTACTTGTTCTGACACGGTAGCTTTTACAGAAAAAATGTCACTGCAGGGGGCACGGCGGTACATACTTGTATAACTGCAGTTTTTGGACACGGCCAGGGCCGGCCCGGCCCCGCCCCCGTGACTCACCCCCCCCCCCCCCCGCGGGCAGCCGCAGCCATTTCGCGATCGCGCCACTTCCCCCTCCCCGCCCGGCCGCCATTTTGTGCCTGCCACGTTTCCACCGGGGCTGGGGCACCGCGCGGCTCGGGCGGCTGCCAGCGGAGAACTTGGAAGGGGTTAACAACCCTTAAAAAAAAAATAAAATAATCCCACTTACCAACTAGGGGATGGGAGAACTAATCGTGTGCCTCACGCTGCCTTCTAGTTCCCAGATGGCACGGACCACCCCCACCCCCCGACGATCAGGACGGACTTAAAGTTGTAGTATTAAAGGATTATTGTACTGCTGCCGACTTATTAATAGCTCCGTTTTATCTCCTCATAAGGCCAAGGATAGGGCTTATACTAAAACCCGATGCCTTATCTTCCTCACCTACAAAAGCATTCCCCCACGCTGAGTAAGAAATCCTTCCTGGGAAAGACTACTCTTACTCCCACGGAGACCCCCCAATAAATGAGGAATTCATAAGGTTTTAAAAAGCTTTTTTTTCTTGAACTACGTGGTTTTTTTTCCCCATTTTCTTCTTCAATTCTGCTGTTTTTCCCAACATCCCCTAAGGTTAAGCCCACAGAACGATGGAATCCCCTTCCTCTCTCAAGCCTTAATCCCTACTTTTTTCCCCCCAAGGCGATATCGTTCATTATCATAGGGATGACAAACGCACCCCAGAACGTCACTTTAAGGAGGAAAAAAAAAGGGGGGGGGGGAATCTAGCACTCAGGGGAGGGAACGGCCGCCCCTCACACCCGATACTCACGCCATGGTTGCAGATGCCAGGGATGTGCCGAGGCCGCCGCCGCTGCTGCTGCGCCTGGTGCACTGGCCGGTGCCGCCGCTGGCCCTGCCGCCCTTAGAGAGCCATGGCGGCCAGGGGAGGGGGGGCTGCTCCGCTCGGCGCCGCGCGGGGAGGCTCTGCGCGCACAGCCACCGCCACTACCTGTCACCTCGGGAGCACCCACACAATGAGGTGGCAGCTCCCGCCCGCCGCATTTATATAGGGCCGCGCTAAGCAGAACGAGTTCCGGACGTGAGGTGTCCTTCCGCCTAGCAGCGCTTGCTTCTCGCCAGCGCCCGCTAGCCCCTAGATTGACTTTTTGGGCTTCTACTCCGGCCGTCCTGCTATGAAGTAGTCGCGGGAGCTACCGATGAGGGCTGGCCGCCCATCGCGGAGTAGCTAAATGGAGGGGACTATACTGGTGTACATCCGCGCCGCCAAGCGATGCGAAGTCACGTGACGGAGAGGCTGAGGGCGCTCCCCCCTCCCCTCGGGGACCGTCGGGGGGGGGCTCCCGCTCCCGGCCGCCAACAAAGACGGGGCGCTCGCCGAGCAGGCATCACGCGGGCACGGGGCGCGCTGATTGGCTGGCGGCGGCTGGTTCACGTGCGCTCTGAGCTGCCATTGGCTGGGGTCCGAAGGAGGCCAGATGGGGAGGCGAGGGGGGGAGGGGGGAGGAGAAGGAGCAGCTGGGCGACAAAATGGCGTCGTGAGGCGCTTGGGGGGGGGGGGGGGGAGCTGATGGTTCCCCTGCCATTGTGCTTCTCGTTGGTTTCCTGCACCTACACTGACCTAGTTTCTCCAAGCACCGTCCCCTTCATTTCTAATGGCCCCTCTCGTCCTCCTCACAGCTCCCCCGAAGCGAAGAGGTGGCATGCTGCCGTGGCCTCCTGCTCCCTCTGATAAAGTGTGAGACAAGGGCAGCGCCGCCTCCCCTCCCGGCCTGCCCCCGCATGCTGCGCTGAGATTAAGATTATGGTTGTTTTGGGGCACAGGTTGTGTGTCCGCACGTGTGGCAGCGTGCGTATCCCTGACCCGACACTGCTACCCTCACGGCTATGGCGTAGCATCGACCTGGGGTGGTTTGTGAAGAGAGCTGTGCTACCAAGGAACCGAGAGCCTGAGCCTAATTAGTGCACTGAACCTACGCAAGAACTAACACTGAATGCAGTTATTCCCCAACTGGGAAACAAGAACTTTCTCCCCTCCCATCTCACATTGACGCAGTTGCTTCCCTCTTCTCTGTGCAACCATTACTCGGACCCATGTGAGCATTAATGGATCACCTACACAGCCTCACAGCTGTGAAAGGTAGCCTCAACTTGGAATGTTTTTAATGCACAGTTTCACGTTATGTTTTATCTGACCTAAATCAACTAGGTGAGAAGGCAGCCCTGCACCCCTCTACCTCCAACCCTGCTTATACAATTCTTCCAGCTCAGCTAGCTAACCCAGTACAAAATTCAGGGGGACAATTTTCTGCTGGTTTCAGTCCCCTCATCGTTTCATTCACGATACACAACCAAGAGAAATACAGCTTCAAGTGAGAGTTTCCATGTGTTCCCTCACTATGTCAGAGCCATCTAGCTTTAAATGGTTGCTTTTCCTTGTTGCCAGCCCCACAGCACACCATCAGCTCTAAGAGTTAAGGTGGGTCCTTGCTTGCTCAAACATCACAGTCCTGTAGGTCAAACTCCTCCTGGCTACTTCTGCAAACGGCTCCACTGTTTTCCAGTTAGGGCTCGGTAGTATTTGTGTAAAGCCATGGCCTTCACTGAGTTTGTACAGGTGTAACTGTCTGGAACTTATTAAACAGCTTGACTAATAATTTGTGAAGACACATGACCCGGTTTCTACTTTTAGCAGTAAGATGTTACCATCACCACTACAAATCAGGGTATGTCACTTCACCTCTATAAACTGAACGCTGGCAGCTGAATGAAAAGGGCAATTTTTCCTCTATGTTGGGTTGTTGTATTTCTGTTTTGTTTTGTTTCTCTGGAATCAAGCACAGATTTTGAAGACTCATTAAAATGGAGGAGGCAGCAGAGGAAAATGCCTTCCGACATCAGAAAACACCACGATAGCAACTGAGTGATTTAAGATGACTGTTCTGACAAATGCACAAACAAGCAGGCAGATCTTGCTGCAAAGCACAATTCAGAGGATGCAGCAGCTTTCAGTGAAGCCCGGTGGGGGATCGGATGGGTGGTTGGGTGGACAGCATCTCTCTGTCCTGACTAGCTAAAGGAGAGCTCTCACATCCCCCACCTTGCCTGCTTGCCTCTCCTTGTAGTGAAAAGGGTGATTGTACAACTGTAATTGTAGCTAAATAAACAGAAACGCTATACACATACACACCCTATCCTTCATCTTTAAAAGGTAATTACAGATTCCTGTGGAAAAGACTCTGGGTATGTGTGAGCAAGAATCACGCAAGCAAAAATGAAATAATGAAATATGCAATGAGGAACTTAACCCAGATCTGCCTGTTCCCTAGCTGCCTGGTTTCCATTTTGTGAGTAAATGCAGAAATTTGTCCGCGTTTTGAGTTCCAGACAGATTTTTTTTTTTTTACAGTCCCTAATCCTAGAAGTGAAATCAAGTAACCAAAGTCCAGCCATTTAGTGAACAGTGTATTTTTCCCCATTTTCTGAAGGACTGCACAATTAACTGTTCTTACATAATTTAATGAAATACATTTCTAATTCCTTTATAAATCGTGTCTCTGTGTTTGCAGATTTTACATCAGAGGTTTCCCCTTTGTAGCTAGAGTTTTTTGACTGAGCAAGAAGATAATTCTTTAAGCCCAATTAACAACTCCTTGGGAATTTTTGTACAAAGAAAATATTTTCTAAGCAGAGGGCTACTAGCTACCCACTAACTCATATGTCCCTTTCCAGTATAGCAGAGTATATTTATAGCTCAGACATTGTGGAGAGAAGTCTGATAGCTCTGAAGAAAATTGAATTTACAGCACAAAAACGGGGCCCCTGAATGAAGATTAATTTGTGTGTATGGTCAATAAACTCCTGATGACATGTTAACAGCTTTAGCACCGCTGATGTTATTTTCCTGCCCTGAGTACCATATCTCAGCAAAAACAGCTCCTGCAATAAGTCAGAACCATCCGTATCCAGAAGCAAGGGGACAGCCGCAGGCAAAAGGAGATGCTCACACAGAGCTCACAGCAGGGTAGAGGCCAAAGTGACCTTGCTGGGGAGTGATGAAATGCCCAGATAAATACAGCATTGCAGAAAGCATCAGGAGGTGGAAAACTGATACTCCTCCACTCATGCTGCTCCTTCTTTGAGATGGAAGGATAATATATGGGCTTTCTTTCTTTCTTTCTTTTTTCTTTCTTTCTTTTTCTTTCTTTCTTTCTTTCTTTCTTTCTTTCTTTCTTTCTTTCTTTCTTTCTTTCTTTTTCTTTTTTTCTTTCTTTTCTTTTTCTTTTTTCTTTCTCTTTCCTCCTTCCTCCTTCCTTCCTTCCTTCCTTATTCCTTCCTTCCTTCATTTCTTTCTCTCTCTCTCTTTCTCTCTTTCTTTCTCTATCTCTTTCCCTCTTTCTCTCTTTCTTTCTAAGCTAACGTTGCAAAGGAAAAGAGGTTTTCTTTTATCAGAAAATATACAGGAGCTAAACATGCCGAACGCTCAGCTGTTAAGCATGCAGAAGACAGGGCAGACGTAAATGTTTCCATAGTGACATCTCCTCACACAGTCTCGCCCATCTGTATACGATGCTCAGGGACGCACTCCTGGCACAGCATCGCAGGGAAGCAAGGCGGGGGGGCACTGGGGACATGAATTACCAAGCCACAGAGGCAGCCAGCAAAAGTAATGGAGATGGAGGCGTTTGCTCCTTCCTGGAGTGCTGGGACAGCCAGAAGGGCTTGCAGACACTGCATCAGGTGTACGACCCCATGGGGGCACAGGGCGGGCAACTTTGGGTCTCACACCCCAGGGAATGGGCAGATGAGCTTTTGGCTGGCCCTGGGCCCTGCTGGGGCGGCTGGGGAGGAGGGGGTGTTGCCTGCTTCCCAGGAGGATGAGTGTGAGGGCAAGTCCCGGAGGGGATTCTTGTGATAATTTCTGGCCTTTGAAGCGTCCATCAGATGGGCAGGACAACAGGAAGCAAAACCCAGGCTTACAACTTTACTCTGCACTTCAATGAGCAGAGAATTTCCAGAGACCAGCAGGAATTTTTACAGGAGACAAAGTGCTGAGGGAAACACAAAGGAGGAATGAGGCAAAGCGCCTAGAAATTCTGCGAGATTTCAAGGGAGAATTACCTACGATCTCTACAGCTCAGGCTAATTCACAGCGCTTCGTTGCTTCCCTCCTCACATGGCACAAACAGATATCCGAAGGATCGTTTCTGCCAGATTCTCACTGTAAGCTCTTTAGGGATCGCTTTATAGATGTTTCACTTTAAAACTAGATTGAGAAGCAAATATATGTGATTAAAGATCAAGCTGGGAGGTATTAGTGTCCATCTTTTATTACATACAAACAAAAAATAAGTTAGCCATATGCCGTGCCTCGTTTGTTTTGGACTAGCGCACCAAATGGAACCTCTAATAAATCATTCATTGCTTACCCACCTCCTGGCTTTCCTTATGTTTCCATCCTGTTATGTAAATATCACTGACATTTGAAATGAGACTAATAAAAAAAAAAAAAGAAAAAAAAAGGATTAAATCTGCAAGTTACATTTGCAACTTACAGTTCAATTATTTTAGACAGATATGGAAACAATCCTGGTTGTCCACCTACAATTTTCTTACCAAGCAAACGTGGGCATGCCAAGCACATGCTGATAGCTCACAAAATATGGCTCTCCAGAGGCTGAGTTACTCGGAATCAGCCAGGCTGTGGCCAGCTGCCACAAGTAAAAACATTGTGCAAATCCTGCTAAGAGGGAGGTAAGTTTTAGCTTGTAACTTGCCTGAGCATGAATTTCCTGAGCAAAGCTACAACTGGTTGAAAATGATGTTTAGCAAAAAATATGTGTGACGGGGGGAGGGAGCTGACTTTTGTTCAGACCATCGGGGGATTTTTTGGTTTTCTCATCTTCCAGACATGTTTTATTATGATGAAAGGATTCAGGGGTCAAGAATAATCCTTCGTGTGTATTAGCACATATGGGAGCAGTTTAGCACACAAACAAAAGCCTTCCAGTTGTCCAAACAATAAAAGAACAGAAACATATCTCCTGACAACCCTTGTTCTTCACAGGGCTGTAGTTCTTGCAGACCCAGAGCAGATGTGTGCGCGCTCAGTGCCCCTCAAAGTGAAGGTGCCTGCTGCACATCAGTAGCGTCTCCTGAAGCCACATGCATGCCAGGTGTCCTGTGCAAAAAGATAAAAAGGAGAGTGGCAATGCAAATTATTATTTATTTTTTCTTTCCCTAGCAGTGCAAAGTTAGCAGGAGCTGAGGCCTGAAAAGCAGGTACAGATTATGAGGCTGCAGCATCTCAGACAGCCACAGACGCCTGTGGGTGAGCTAACAGCCCATCACCACTTCAGTGGGTTCGACTTTCCCCATCTCAGTGTCCCTCAGACTCGTCACAGTGAGGACTCCTTGCTGCATCAGTCCAACAGCAATTACCTGGCTCTCCTGAAGCCAGCACCTAAACTAGCAGCTTTCTGAAGCACATGGAAAAGTTATCTGAGGTTGAGTTATACCGGCCTCTGTACTCAGCAGGGAGGATGCATGATGAAAGGCTGGTAATGCCAGACTATGTTCTGTGTGCTCAGTCTGGGGATTTGTTTTTAACTTTGTGTAACTTCAGAGGGTCTTGAAAGGCCAGGAAGAGAGGCTGTAAATGGGCATACCTTATAAATGAAATAAAACAGGATCCTGGGGATACCTTGTGTGCGTGTCTTTGTCGCTAAAGCTGTCAGGTAGCTTGAGCAGGAGCACCGACAAACCAGGTAGATCAGGTGAAGCTCTGAAACTCATCTGGGGATAAATCAGTGTTGAGGCTGTAGCTCCCCAGCTCCATAGGGAACACTTGCAGATGTTATTTAGTAATATTTTTCCATTGCTTGTAGGCAGCAGCTGCTTGGTGGCCGGAATTTAGCAGCGAACTTTAATCTGTTTCAATATATATATTTGTTTATAGGGAAGGAGAGAGAAAATATTGGCGGATGTCAGCATGGCCAGGATAGCATTGAGTTGATAACCTTTTCCTGAATGATTTTCATTTTCCCTCCCAAGGTCTCTGTGTTAGGAGACTTGTCAAAGGATGCTGCAAAGAAGATTCTTTGATCCAGCCTCTGCTGGGAGGTATCCATGGCCTGCTCTTTTGGCATTCAGAGAGTGAGACCTTGTCCTGGGATTGTGATGAAGGTAGACATCTCCTCTGGGTCTGAGGAGCAGGCGCTGTTCAGGAAGGTAATGCCTGAACATCTTGGTCAGGCTGTCTCAGCGAGACTGATCTGAGACTGACCAGAAACACCTGTCTGCCCAGAGCAGGGCCGGCTCTGTCTCACCACAAAAGGGCTGAGTCTGTCCCAAGCCACGAGGTTTGAGAGTCCAGTCTGCCCATGACACCACGCGTCTTCTTCTGCAGTGCAGAAATGATGGAGATGGATCTCTCTTCTTACTAATTTTCCCTTCTTGTGCAAGAAAGCAATGACAATTTGTAAAATAAAATTAAAAAAAGGGGTGGGTGGCGAGTTCTTAACCCAAATCACCAGTTCATTCTTCAGAAAAAAAAGGCACTGGACTAGACGCTTGCTACAGTCTCTCACGGCCACAGGCAGTAATTTGGGAATTAAGAGATTTGTGCCTTGGTCACGCGCTTGCCTCAGCAAAAACCGACCTCCGCTTGAATGCCAGGAGGCTGGGCCCCCTGCCAGCATGCTCCCTCACAAGCAACGTGGGAGCCGTGACTCTGTGGGATCCCTGCGTCTTCTGCTATCTTTGCTTTGGCATATCTCAGGCCCTCTGACAGCATATCGCCACTGCTATAAACCACCGGGAGCCTGAACATAACTCAGATGATGTTATCTAGGTAAGCGAAAGTAGTTATTATGTCCAAGGCCGTAACTACCCTCTGTGCTAAATAAATTCAAGAATTTGAAAGCAAAAACGTCTCTCTGCCATACTCCTTCTAAGAATGATTGCTTCTTGCCTTTCAAAGGGGGGAAGGAGCCTGCTAGAGCATTACGAGTTTTGAAGGAATGTCTGTCGCGGGACAGGTAAAGAGCCAACACACTCCATCATTTGCCATCTATGCCCTTCTGTCTGTTGCCTGTTATACCTCTGTCCTTTGCAATGCCAAGCAGAATGAGAGAAGAAAGTCTTATAGGACCAGGATTGTTAGAGTGGGATGTTTAATGGGGCAGTATATCACCGCTGCCTTCGCTTCTGTGGAACAGCAGCGATTCTACAACGAAGGGGTAGGCTTGTGTTGAAGCTGAGGGAACCATTGCCTTAAAAAAAGAAAAGCAAAAAACAAACCCCAGAGAACTCGAGCAAGTGACTTCTTCCCATTATTTGTATAGAGAAGGCTTTTCACGGAGAATGTGGATAGATTTTATACATATATATATATATTCTTCCCCTGAGAAGCTTAGCACTGAGTGTTAATAGACAGATCAAAGAGCTACTTAGCCACTGGAGCCAGGGAAATTGAACCAGGGCAGCAAAATAAAAATCAATCGTGGCTTTTAGTGTGCTAAAAGTGATTTTGTTCAGAACTGACTTCTGCGTGAGTACTTTGTAAAGCTTAAGATGATGAAAAGTTTGAGTTCCATATGCCAAACTCCATCTCCTGCTCTCCTGCTATCTGTAACATGACAAGAATGCTTTCTACATATGGAACGATTTCAGATCTTCCCGTCCTTACCCTTCGGCCTGACTACCCTCTTTAGTCTTACCATTTGCAAGGTTATTCCCCAGGATCACATACTATAAGGATATTATTAGCCTGCTCACCGCCACATTTCTGGCTCAGTGACTTGTGAATAATGCTGTCCTTCTCGGAGTACGCTAATAAAACTTCTACACCATGCAATCCCTAATGGTGTAGAGGGCATAGTTGTTACATGAGAGCTATTTTAAGATGGTTTTGAATCTTTAAAAAATAAAAATATAAAAGGGAAAAAAGAGGAAGGGTGGGGAGGATATTTCTTGAATCCCTCAGATCGTAAAACTTGGCCTGACAAGGGTAAAGAAGAAAAAATCCAGATACCTCAAACAGTTCCCCAAGTGTCTAGACTGCAGCAGTCCTCTGAGGGATGGAAGCCAAAGCTAGATTTCACTGGTGGGAGGGAGACTCTCCCTTCTCTTGCTCGCTGCATCCGTGCGTAAGCTCCAGCATTTCTAGATCCAGTCCCAGACTGAGCGAGCCATGCTGGAGCCATTCAGTCATACCTAGTGTGGGTAGTGGGCCAGCATATTTCATCTGACTTGGAAGAGAAACTCCTGGTTTGGAAGAGGTTCCCCTTTTTTTTTCCATGAAACTAATTCAAAAAAGCAGCAGCTGTTTGAAACTTTTCTGGAGTTTGGAATAATAAAATAAACCCTAGAAAAACCACAGAAGTGACTGGGGGGGGAGAGGGGCTATGGGGAGGACAGTATTCATCACGCAGCTCAACACTTCAGCATGATAATCTCAGAGTTGGGGCACAGTCGCCCTCTCTACCCCCAGCTTAAGATTTGTTACAGAACAGTCAGGCTGGAATTTATTCATTTTTTTTAAATGAAGAGATTAAAAAAAGTGAAATGTAAATTTGGCTACATGCATTTCCAGGACAGGACTGTGGTTATATAAAAAAGCGCGCAAAACATTTTGCTTTTTCCGAAATTCACTCTCCTGAACTGTTTGTTCCTTAGGCTAAGAACAAAAGAGAAGCGGAGTCTTTGCAGCCTGGAGAACCATTTATGCTGTTCTTTGCAGCAGCAGCCATTTGCATACATGAAATAATTATCATGACTCCTCTCAATTATTTCTTCTCTACGTTAAACAAACCCCTACCTTTTGATCTTTCCTCGCTCTTCATGCCAGGACAGCTTTTATGCAAAGGTGCAAACTGCTACATACATTAAGCGTGTATTGCAAGCTCCAAGCTTTCCAGGGGCATTAGTGTGAGAGGTGTCATACCTGGCACAGCTTCCACAGAGCTGCTTGTTTTAGCTGTTCCCGTAAGCGTCCTTACAATGTGAAATGTGCTCGATCTCACCTGTTTCTAGCACAGAATAGATTAAAGGGGAAAAAAAATAGAGAAGAGGCATCAGGAAAAATAATGTTAGAGATGGAGAGACTCCCTTTCTAACATAATATATTCTCCAAGCTAGTTAAATGTTAATTGCCGAGTCCTCATTAAAATGAGTCTCATGGGTTGTCTTTACTTTAGCAAGTCTTCTGAGAATTAAGGAGCTGGGATCCACCACTTTGTGCTTTTCTTTATGTCGAGCGCTTCCCCCCCTCCTCCCAAGCAGGCACATAAAACTGGGTTTTGCTGCGCAGAGAGCTTCAGCACGCCAGACCGTGGCACACCAGCTTCCTCACCGCCTCGAGGCTGATGCCTGGATAAGACAGGAACCCATTTGGCGGGGGAGAGGATCAGCGTGTAGAAACAAAGGTGCCACGGAGCGAGGGCGGGGGGAGTCTGCGCAGGAAAGTCGGTATCAAAAGATGCACGGAAGCTTGTGAAGTCCGGGGAACCGCATCAAGCGCGGGTGCCTGTCCGGGCGTGTGAGCTGTCAGGGAAAGGAGGGGAGGCAGAGCACCGTAATTATGCCTCATCTTGTGACTGGTGCGAACGCTGCCAGCAGCGAGCACGCCGCAGAACCAAGCTGGCTGCTTTCTCAAGGCAAGCTGCAGAGCGCTGAGCGCCCCGAGCCGCAAAGGGAAAGCAGTGAATCAACAAAGGGGCACGCCGGGCCCCTGAGCACCCGTGTGGTGCAGGATTGTGTCAGCAGCAAGGTGCTGCCCCTCCCGTGCACCCAGAGAAAAGCAGAGAGGCACCCCGTTGTTTATAAACACCAGAGACGAGCAGGTTACCGTGGAAAGTCATTTTATTTCAGAATTTCACACACTCTTGTCACAGACCATGCACTTGAGACTTTCCCCTTTACAGATCCACAGCCTCCAGGCCTGGGAGAGATGGGGCGTCATCTCTTCACACTGCAGGTACCCACATGCTAAGAGCGAGGGCCGTGAGGGCGGCCTGCCAGGAGGCAGAAAGCAGCCTCTTGGTGCCGTAACTGCTTTTGAACACTTGAAAAGAAATCAATCTGAGTCAAAGGATTAGCGGTGGAGCTCGGCAGCGGCAAAAACCCACTGCTGAGCGAGTTGGTCCTCGCCCTGCAGTTACAGGGAACAAGGTGACGGTCTCGTAGAAATCTCGTGTGAGTTAAGTTACACCAGAACACACCACAGCATTCTAGGAGCCCGGGCAGCGAGCACGCAACGCACGCCCTGGGCCTCTTACAATCAATTTGTCTCCGAGCTGCCCTGCCAGGAAGGTGGCCAGGAGCTGCCCTATTCACATTCGTCTTCAGGTCCTCCTGCTCCGTGCTACAGCTTCGACTAGACAGGAACCTACCTCTAAGACAGCCCTCGTGGCTGCATGTCAGCCTGCGTACTGCATTTAATACTGAAAGGTGCCAGTTCCAAAGGCTCCGCAGCGTCCCTTTGTCCACAAGCCGCGTGCAGCATTAGTGTAAATTTCTTGCATAGCTGCCTTGCTCCTTCCCTGCCTCTGCCGCCCCTTGTGCCTGCCCCTGCTCTGGCAACACTCCTGGTTGCAGTGTCCCTGCGACCCGTGACGTCTTTGGCCTTTGCTGAGACTGCCACAGCAGCGATTGCCCCCTGTGGTGGCTGCCTGTAGGAAGGGAGCGTTCACCTCCCGAGAACAACGGGCTTGTGGCTAGCTCAGAGGGGGGAAAAACCCAAAGGGAAGTAGTGATTCAAGTGAAATGGAGCAAAGTCTACAGAAAAGGCAAAAAGGCAGCTTCAGTCTCCATTTGATACACAAACTGAGCTCAATAGCAGCAAGAAATGGCCATAAAATATTAATTCATTAGGTTGCCAGGAAGAAGGAAAAGCATTCATGTAAAAAATTCTATAAACAGATATGTATGTGGCAACTGTGCTTAAGCCAGCTCAAGACAGTGGCTTCCTTCTGCTTATTTCTCTCCTTTTTTTTTGTATCTACAGTTTTGATCATTCCAAACCATGCTGCTACTCAACCCTGTATGAAGACCACAGCACTGGAGTCAGCACCAAGTGAGGGGTGAGATCACACTGAGGAAGTGAACCTAAGGGGAACTCCTGACAACCCCGAGATTTTAATATTTTCGTTGACCTTCAAGTAATTAGGAGAAAGGGGAATTTCCCCAAGTAGCCCGTGGGCTCCAAGTCTCATCCGTCTGCTTTTAGGGTAGGAAGGCTGACATCAGAAAGGCAGTGGAGGGCAGGGAAAGGAAGAGGGAAAAGAATACGGGAACCAGAGTGAAGAGCAATCAACAACTGACCAACAGTGACTGCTGCAAAACTTACAGAACACAAAATCATACAAACGGAATTCCTGTTAACCTTTTATACACTACAGACTTTATATACACACACACGCACTTTGAAGTATGCATCTGGCAGTCTAGAAAGTACCAGTACGCTAAGGATTAAATAATTTAAAATGTAACGTCGTGTTATCGCTGTATCCGAAATACTATCTGACACGTCGGCTAAAATGGACGGATTGTCTGAGAAAGATGCTCCCACCCTCATCTCACCGGCACTGCCTCTGAAAAGAAAACAACGGCTAAAGACTCCCCTCTGTGGCTCCACTCCTGAAACTCACCTTGAAACTTCCCTGGCAAAGGGGACTGAGTCTTGAGAGGAATGGAAGAGAAAAGGATACTTGCTCCCTCCAAACTTGGCCTCTCTTGGCTAGGGAGGCTGGACAGCAAGAGGAAAAAGCTGCTGAAGCTGGGGAAAAGCAGGGATGTTTCTGTAACAATGGCTGAGATTACCATTTGGGATGCCCACAGCCCCAGCCGGACACCCTCCCTCCCCCTTTTTGAAGGCAGGGGGCCAAGAGGCTGAAAGCAGCATCGAGAGTCCACGTGGCTAGTGCAGGAGATACCAAGAGTACCCCGAAATCCACACCATGGTCCAGCAGCAGGTGAGAGGACAGCCAAGGGAGAACGGCCTGGCAGCAGTGGTGGACAGGAGTGGGCAGAACTGCACGGCCGACAGGCACAGACAGACAGAATGGGAAGGTGTCACCAGCTTTCCAGCAGTAATTGCAAACTGGGAACACTGGAGAGTCAGCACACGGGAACGAGGAAGGGGGAAGGCGGCCTCAGTTCTGGGGTGACAGGGGAGGACTGAAACACAGGGAGAGCAGATTGCCAAGCCAGCTCCTCTCTAAATGCCAACTCTGCACACGTATGCTCATACCAGCACACGGAACAGAACCCTTCTGGTGACACCATTTTACTCCTATCTTTACCGACTTACAGAACACGTGCTCATTACAAAACCGTGTGAGGCACGCAGTCCTGCTTCCACCTCCTATAAACCAGAACAAGCTCCCAGGGAAAAGATGAGAAGTCCCTGTTCTCACGTGCATCTCCCAGCCCTCCCCCGTAAGGAGCCCCTCTTCCTTTAGGCCAGAGACACCTAAGGAGCTGCCCTTTTTCCATTCCCAGGGCCATTCCCACCGGCAACACCCAGCAGATCTGGCTGAGCAGGAATGGCAAGCCCTGCTCCTTTGGCTTCCTCGCACAGCCAGACCACAAAAGCTTCTCCCTCCCCTGCGACACCATCAGTGAGAAGTGCCTGCACTGGAGGTTGTCGCAGCAGACCGGACAAGCCTCCTGCACCCAGATCACAAAGGATGAGAAGGTTTTGTAGGGGCAGGAGCCACAGGCATTCCCCTCTTCCAAGGGCTACAGCACTAAATACTGTCAGTGTAATCATTATTTCAATCAGAAACACAACACGCAGCCCTAACTAGAACATCTCATTCAGTCTGCCCTGCATGACTGTGTCGAAGTGACCAAAAAACAAAAGAAAAAGAGGAGGAAAAGTGAGACAGCGTGGTAAAGCAGAGAAAAAGAAACGTGAGGACAAAATCAGGCTGGAGGAAAGGAAACCTCAGTGCAAGTCTGCTAAAGTTGTCACTGGATTCACCAGCCCACTTCCACCGTCTTCAGACCAGAATGGACTCGCTGCAGTAAGCGCACTACAGGAGAAAGAAGTGCATAGTTATTTGTGTTTGTTTTTTTGTTTGTTTTTGTAGATGCTTGAGCATCAACAGAATTTATGCAAAGATCTCAGAGCTGCAGTTTCAGCCTCTTTTCCCTAGCCAATGGATACCAGTTGGGGCAGAGATGGTGGAAATGGACTGGTAGCACCAAGAAATCCAGCGGGAGCACCAACTCCACAGCAGGAAAGAATAATGAACCAAAAGAAGACAGAGAGAGAGAAGTGGAGGAGACATGTTTCGCAGTAATCCAAGTCCACCTTGGCTAAACCCTAGCAATGTTTCCCCAGGTAAGGCCCCGTTACGTCTGCAGCAAGACCTCTGGCTCTGAGAGGGAGCTGTAGAGGGTGTAGCCCAATTCATCCACTTCTTCCGGGGTGAGCTCCGAAAACAAGTTCACCTTGGGGTTCAGGGCGCTGGGGAGGACGCCCGCCTCCAAGTAGCGGATCAGCCCCTTCAGTGCCTGCAAGAAGCGATCAGCCAGCACGTCCTGGGACCAGTCGGACTCCTCCTGGGCCAGGTGCAGGATGACGTTGGTGAGCTGGCTGGCGGTGAGGTGACCCAGGGCTGGGTTCGACTTGCAGACCGCTTTGAAGATCTTCAGGCACAAGCAACGGCAGCCAGAATCGCACTGGTCCAGGGCCCGGAGGCGAGCTGTTTCTGCTGGCCGCAGGCTCAGTCGCCACAGATTGTCATTCTGGGCCAGCCGATGGGGTTTGGCCACGAGGACGATGTCACCCAGCGTCAGGGACGGCAGGAAGTCAATAAAAAGGTGCCGTTCGGGATCGTACTGGACTTCCAGCGTCAAATCTGCCGGGGGAGCTGCCGGACGGATCACGTAATCCAAGAGAGTCCCGATTGCTGGCCAGTTGATAGAGCCAGCTACAACTTTCTCAAAAGTCTCTGCTACAGCTTTGGGGGAAAGGTAACCTCCCACCACACAGCGGTCCCAGTAGCTGCTCCCACGGGGAAAGTACTCCGGGTTTTCCCGACGCACCAAGTAGAAGCCAGGAATGTTCATGATAGTGTCCTCCCCGGGGATGCACGACCATAGGTTCTGCTCCAGCATGAGAGGGACAATGAGCTGGATGTGGTCGGCTGTCACTACCTTTCACAAAAGAGAAAAGTTGGTAAGAACAAGCCTTCTCTCGCTGCACTCAGCTTTATTCACCACCTTTTAAACAGCCTTCTGTTCAAAGGAACTTGGAGTATGGATTCAGCTGTCTCACTCTCCTCTCTGCATGGGATTCACAGCCACCCGTTGCCAAAAGGCATTTTTGGAGGACTGTTTCCCATCAGCAGGGGGATAACGCCAAGGCATAACACAAGCTAATGCTTATAGTGCTATTTTGAGATCTAAAGATTATTTAAAAATACTTCAGGACCTGACGTGGACTGCACACAGAAGAATCATTTTGCCTCTTATCACTCTAAGTTATGAGATGGAGCTGGCCCAGGACACAGCAGCACCGTGCGATAATTTAAAACTGGAGGCAGAGTATGAGGTTTCCAGACAAGCTTAAGTTGCCACGGTTTAATTATCCCATGCTACAACCAGGTACTGCCCTCACCTGGTCTGCCACGCTGTTCAGAAAAAGGTCATTAAAGATCTCTTTTCACTAACGTGATTAAGACCCCAGATCTCAGTTTCACTTGACGCTCCACGCTCCATTCCAGAGCTCTGACTCAAAGCAAAAAAGCGTGCCTCTGAATCACTCGCTATAGCCATGGGCATCTTTCCATCAGGGAGATATGCAGCAGGGACTGCTGTCCAATCCAGGTCTGTCATGCATTAAAAAAAGAGTAGGGAAGACCTACATGAATACACAGGAGTTCTAAGGGAGTGTCACGTATTTGGAAGGAGACAGAAGGGACAGGCAGAAAACAGGTAGAAAAGTGGTAAGAGAAACACGGGTAAAGGAAGAGAAGAAGGAGAAGAAAAGAAGGGCGAAGATAACCCGGAGAAAAGAAACAGCAGAAAGCAAATGCTTGGCAGACAAATCCAGAGCAGCCTGGTCAGGTCTGTTCAAACAGCATTGCAGAAATCAAGGCCTGGCTCCGCGGTGGGAAACGCCACACCGAGAGCCTTATTACAGAGGAATGCCGTGCTGAGGCAGCACCGCCGGCAGGGATGCCCGAAATGCCCCCGCCTCGTCAGCCTGCTGAATAACGCCCCGTCACGAGGCCCCAGGAATTACCTGCAGGTCGTCATACAGGCTGCCACTGAGGTACATGTCACGCAGCGGCATGTCCGGCAGCTTGGCACGGAGGAAGCTGCGCAGCTCGGCACAGATGTCCACGGCTGCTTGCTTGGCCCGGGCCTGCTCGTCTGCTGGGATAGCTACCTTCCTCCGGTAATAGGCGAAGAGCTTTTCTTGCAGAGACAGACGAAGGCGGGATTTTTTCAGCTCCACTTGACTCCTCTTGGCAGATGGCTTGGGCTTTGCGGGTCGGAAAAAGTCTGCAAGACAGAAGGAAAACTTGGATTGTCCGCAGTGTTTCACCGCGATCTGCAAAAAAAAAAAAAAAAAATGTCTACAGCGCAGAAGCGCAGCCTCCGAGATCTCAAAAAGCTTTCAGCAGACATTTTGCAAGCTTTACGCAATTATCAGTCAAAGGGGGGACGTTGAAAATCGTTGAAAAAAGCTACTATGAGAATCAAGTGGGATGAAAACAAGTTATTAGATTTGGAATTTAGCCAGAATGAGACTAACGCTCACATTGTGTACAATGAAGTAATGTTAATGGCTATGTGGGCAGTTCCTCACTTCGATTTCATCAAGAATTCATCTGCTTTTAACACGATGCCAGACCAGTAGACCAGTAAAACACCCCTGAACAACCATCCCTACCTCATTAAGTTTTGCACAGTATGATGCATTTTTACAAATTACCAACAAGACCCAGTTCTAAGCAGGGTAAGAGACCTGAGTAGATCACGCCATCTGGAAATAAAATAGTTGTCAGGACCTTAATCACCACGTATCAGGATGGCAAGATGATGGATCCTGGGGCCAACAGGGCTCAGGCAATCATAGCCCTAATGAAAACCTTCCTCAAACCTTAACTGAACAAGCAGCAGAGAGCACATTTATGCGTATAACAGCAGTACAGTGCTTTATGCTGCTGTTTGCATTATTAAGCTAACCTGCAGTATCCCCAATGCCCTCTTTTTCAGGCTGCTTTCCTACAGAAACGAGCCAGGGCTCCCCATCTATCCTTCAAGCTTCTCTTAACGTGGACCTAGAATTTCAGAAATTATTCACAAGAATTAAGGAAGATTTACAGATCTACGGGATCCTAAGTCTTCAGAAGGCCTGTGGAACTTGGTGGGTGTGGGAGACACCCCCAGAGCAGCGGCGCTGTTAAGGCAGCCAGCTGTCGCGCATTTGTTCGGCAACAGGCACGCGGCCACCACGCAGCACGTGCAGAATGCCTGACTGAGCAGCACACGGATCCGTCTCACCCAGACGCCGCAGCTGCTGCCTCTCGTCCCACTGGGGTCTTTTGGACAGATTTCATGCTTCGTGTGTAAAGGAAACAGCCAAGAAAACTATAAGGAACCAGACTTTATTGCCTGTTCATGAAACAACTTATTTTCCTACCTTGAATTTTAATTTATTTTTAAGCCAAGAACGTGAGGCAGTATTATCAAGGTTTTATGCCTCAATCCTCATCTTTGGGGAGTCCAATGAAATGATCTAGACCTCCTTTAATACAGCTGTCTAGTCATTTAATGTTTCCTCAGCAGAATATCCATCACCATCCTGAAGCTGCCTTTCTTGCAGAGAATCTGGAAGTCAAGTCAAAGCTTGACTGTCATTTTGCGGCTTCAAACACAGAGTCTAAGAAGGTCCCTGATCTTTGTTTTAATTCTCCAAGTGTAAATCTCCCAAAATGACCATGACTTAGAATATAAAACCATTAAGAAAAAAAAAAAACACAAACTCATACAAAAAACACCGATGGACTCTAAATTACTTATTATCACACTCCGAAAGACAACCACAAGTCCTTCTCTTTAGCTTGATGAACACTTGGTGAGCAGTACTGCTTGATTAGCAGTCCTAAAAAGGCAAAGTGTTACAAGAATTATTAGGAAAATGATAGAAATAAAATAGGCAATACTGTAATAAATTACTAGTTATTCACCATTTGAATACTCCCCTCTTTAAAAAGAAGCAAACACACTGGAACGGTCCAAAGAAAAGCAACAAAGAGCTTCAAGGAATGGCTTTTTATGAGGAAAGATTTCACAGATAAGTATTCAGCTTGAAGGAGAAAAGTCTGAGGGACAGTAAAATTTAAATCCATGAAGTCATGGAGAAATGAGGAGTGCCAACAGATGACTGTTATTCACTAGTTCCCAGACTGACTTCTAATAGTTGAAGCTATCGATAGACTGTCTTAAAAGAAAAACATGAAAATACTGAGCTAGACATTAAATTCTCTTCTCCTATGTTCTTTAGGATGAATAACAGGGTTTACGGGATGATTCTGCAAGGCGGGAGTGCCACACTGCTCCATACCTGCGTTAGCGGCCGAAGGATCGGTGGGAAGGGTCTGCAGGGAGCGGCTGAGATTGGTCTTCATGTCCTGGGTCAGTAAGCGAGAGGAGGACCCCAGCCAGTTGGGCTCTTCCCAGCTCCTCTTCCCTGACTGGCTCAAGCGGGTGGGGCTGCTGGGAGCACTGATCGCCCGGTCGTACATCTAAAGCGACACCACCAGGCACAATTTCAGCTGCTAAGGGCCCGACGCTTGCGTTTCACCCCCATCTAGTGCCAACACCCCGTGCGTTTTGGTTTCCCTCTCCTCCTTCCCAGCACCCCCCTGCACGCTCACCCGTTTGACGGCCAGCGTGGCAATGCCCAGCATCGCCGCTCCACCCACGCCCAGCACGAGCCGGGCGTTGGACAGCACGAAGTCGATGGCCGTGCCGATGCCATTGTCGTCCTTCTTGCCTTTGCGCTGCCCAGCGCCTGCCATCTCACCTGGAAGACGTCAAACAAACAGGTCAGAACAGGGCGACCCAAAAAAACCCCACGTTTGTTAGTCTTAGGGTCTTTGTACGGAGCCAGAGGAAGCGACGCCCAACCCTGCATCCCCTCCAGACATTATCTGCCCCCCGGAGCCGAGTATTCCCAGACACGCCACAACAGCGGCGCTGACCAGGCTCTGCAAGGGCAGCGTTTCACTGCTTCCAGCTCTGTTTATGACCCGAAGGGAAACAACCCAAATTTGATGTGGCCGCTAATCATTGAAGCGGATTTAATTATGCAATCACCTAATGCTTTTTTAAGAAAGTAACATTTACTTCAGTAACGCTTTGCAACGAAATCCCGTATATTTTGTCAAACTCTACGACCACTTACATCTTTTCCTTTCAATTGGCGCTTCTCAGCCAAAGCACGGCCTTTTTACGTCTGTATATTTTCTCATTCTCTACCCTATGCTTTAACTTCACTCACAGATGTGGCAACGTAGGGACTGTCAAGAGCTCGTCTCTGACAAACCGGGATCCTCCCAAGAGATCGTTTTTGGACAAAGGCTGCTCCCAGATATTTTAAAGCCACCCAAGAATCAGCATTAGGAACCACAGTGCACAACGGGAACAACTTCCTCACTTCCACCTGACGTTTATCCCTGCCCTCAAGCCTGGCGGGGTTGATTTCCATGCAAGTTATGCATAACACGAACATTAACGTCTCCTTACGTACGCACGTTGGTTTCCTTCAGTTCCTATTTAACCTCTGACCTTGATTTTTAAATCCAGAGAGTTTCCGCGGTCGTCTACACGTGTAAAACACGCTTTCCTAGGTGGATATTCACTGAAATTGAGTGAAGATGCCAGAAAACTCTTCCAGCGTGACTCCAGATATAAACCACCTTCGTATTTGTCTAAAACCAGGCTACAGTATCAAAGAGATTGTTCCTGTCTCAACGGGCAAGGAGTACGATCATTCTTCACCCCAAGGCATAAAACTAGACGCTTGCACAAAGTTAAGTGTATTATCAATATAAAACCCAGGGCTAGAGGTGCGTAAGCGGCCTACCTGTGACCTAAAGCATTTGTACAGGGCACAGGAGTCCTGGTGGGACTGCGGAGGCACCGTCGGGGCTTCTTCAGGACGGCGGCGGGCAGGAAGCATTAACCGGCCGGGCACAATTTGGGAATTAGAGGGCGTGGGGGGGGGGGGTGAGGGGGCAGAAGGAGCCTCCGGAAGGCCTAGAGCAGCCCCCCCAGCCCGCTCCGCAGGAAAGCCTGCCCCTTCTCCAGCTGCCGCTCCCTGTCCTCCGGCCGCTGCAGCCCGCGCTGGCGGCGGAACTCGCTGCGGACGGCGGCCCGGTAGAAGTCGCGGTCGGTGTAGCGCAGCGCCCGGCCCCGGCGCAGCAGAGCCCGGTACAGGCTGAGGACGGCCTCCCGCGACCACGCTGCCATGGGGAGCCGCGGGGGGAACCTGCGGGGGGCCGCGGGGGACGGGGCTCGGGGGCCAGGCTCCTCCCGGCGGGGGGAGGCCTCAGCGCAGCACCGACCCTCGGCAGGGCCCCGCCGCCTCCCTCCCGCCGCCGCCCCGGGGGTCCCCCGGCAACATGGCGGCCCCGCTTCCGGGGGCGGGCGCCATAGAGTGGCGGGGCCGCGCGGGGAAGGAGCGGCCCCGAAGGGGGGCGGCGCGGAGCTGCCGCCCCCTGGCGGCCGGGAGCCGGCGGACGGCGAGCGGGAAGGGCCACGCCGCGCCCAGCCAGCGCCGCCTGCTGGCGGGGAGGAGCACACGCACGCAGCCCACCGCCACCGCCCCCCGTCAGGGGATCCCAGTTTGGGCTGGGAGCGCTTTTTGCAGAATAAACTATCGAACTCGCGCTCTGTGGCTTTATTGTCATGAAACACCCGCGCGTGGTCTGGGAATGTTAATTCCTAAGGGCAGCAGGAGGGGAGCAGCACCTGGCAGGCTCCTGGGGAGGTGGAGGGAGAGTCCCCAAACAAGGACCACTGTCTGGGTGCAAATCCCCCTTTTCCAGAGGCAAATCCCCCTTTTCTAGCTGCAAATCCCCCTTTTCCGGGGCAAATCCCCCTTTTTCAGGCACAAATCCCCCTTTTCTGGGTGCAAATCCCCCTTTTCCAGGGGCAAATTCCCCTTTTCCGGGTGCAAATCCCCTTTTTCTGGGGCAAATCCCCCTTTTTTCAGGGGTAAATCCCCCTTTTCTGGGTGCTAATCCCCCTTCTCCAGGCACAAATCCCCCTCTTCTGGGTGCTAATCCCCCTCTTCTGGGTGCTAATCCCCCTTTTCTGGGTGCAAATCCCTCTGTTCCAGTGGCAAATACCCCTTTTTCTGCATGCTAATCCCCCTCTTCCAGGCACAAATCCCCCCTTTTCTGGGTGCAAATCCCCCCTTTTCAGGGGCAATTCCCCCTTTTCCAGGGGCGTATTCCCCTTTCCAGGCACAAATCCCCCTCGTCTGGGTGCTAATCCCCCTTTCCCATCCTTGCCTTCTCCACTCCAGACCTACTCTGGGGATTGATTCTTCCTCCTCAGCCACCTTCTCCCTGCAGCCTAACGAGACACGAGATGTAACTACATAACGCCTTGCCTCCCCTGGGGGAGAGGGGGAGAGAAAGAGCAAGCTGTGTGTGACAGAGGAGAGCCGCATCACCCCGCTCAGTTCCCAGTGGCACCAGATATGACAGTGATAGAATTCGACGGGAAGAATAGCAGAAGCCCCGGTCCGCCTTGCTCCGTGCCAATCTCCTCTTGTTCATTTCCTTCCCGAGATAAACAACCCCGAATCGCTTTCGATCTCTCTTTGCGAGCGAGTTCGCCATGCCCCTAATCAGCCCTTTCTGAGAAAGGCTTGCTCGAACTGCAGACAGTATTCCCAGAGAGGCCACACCACTGATTTACATAACAGCATTATCATATTTTGAATGTTATTCTCCCCTTCTTCTTTCTCTGCATGCTAATATTTTTATTATTATTATTTTATTTTATTAATTTTTTTTTTAACCTGTATCCACTCACAGAGCCAGGGTTTGTGTGATATTCAGACCCTTTCCCGAGTTGCTGGAGACAATCTGGAGCTTTATAAATTTTGTGTTGCAATCTTTTTGGTCTTTTCTTCCTTGGCATGCACCAAGGCAAACCTTGGCAAATGCATGTTGTTGCCCGTTTACCACATTTGCATTTTATTTACAGTCCTTTCTGATCTCCTCGAGTCTATAGCTTTGAGTCATCTCTTAAAGATTTTTAGCATATTGCTCATCTTTGTTTCCAGATTATCCGTTCGTACGCCAAGCTATCCAGGACCTCAGAGGCAGCGTCCATATTCCCTACCCTTAACCTTTTGCCAGAATGAAAATCGATCTTTGAACTCTTCCCTCGGCTTCCCGTCTCCTCCTTGGGTTGTTGATCCACAGAAAAGCTTTGCTTCTCACAACAGGGCTCAGTAGCCCCTGCACAGGTGCGCTGATAAATCCAGTCCTTGAAACTCCAAAGTCTGGATAAAAACATTCACAGCTGCGTGCAGCAGCCCCGGTATGTGTTACAAACGGGATCGGGCTGTGAGAAGGTGAGCAAGGGGGTGAGCTTTGGCGCTTGTGATGCTTTAAGTGCTGCCCCACGGCTGGTCCGAGCCCTGCTCCCCGATCCTTCACCCCGCCGGGCCCCACGCACCTCACGCTCCCCCGGGGCATCCCGACCCATGCCGGGGCCGTGCGTGGGACTGGGTGTGCTCAGGCCTTGTGCCAGCACACGGGGAGGATTCCCCAGGGAAGATTTCAAGCTGTGCTTCCTCTCGAGAGCCCCCTGCATTTGCTGTGAAGGATAAATGTGAAAGCAAAAGTGTGACCGTGGCACACGGGAGTAAGACCTCCTTCCCCCGAGGTGCCATCTCCTTGCTTTGAGTTGCTTGGGATGTGCAAAATGCTCTGGGTAAGGCTGATTTTGGGGGCTCCCCGTGCCTTCCCGACACGGGAGCTAAGGACTTCAGGCCTCCATAAGCACCCCTCCCCAGCCTGGCCCCCTTTGGTTGCGCCTGTTTTAGTGTTTTGTTCATTTTTTTTTTTTTTCCCCAGGCCGCTCGCCAGCTCCCGGGCTCCTCGCCAACAGCTGCGTGCGTGCATTGTGGACTCCTCCGGCCGCGCTGCTCAGCCTGCCTCCGACCTCCCCAGCACCCCGGGGCTCGCCGTGCCCGCCGGCGCCTCGCTGCAGCAGCACCCACGGCCTGCCGTGCGCTCGCCGTGCCCGTGCCACGTTCACCGTGCCCCTCCGGCCTTGCAAAGAGGAGAGGCAGAGCGACCCCCGGCCGTCGCTTTCCCTTCATCCGTGCGAGCGCTGGCCCGCTGACAAGGTGCCGGGGTTGTGAACTTGAACTCTGCCTGCAGACGGTGAAGCAACATCCCCCCGCGGCGCTTCCCGACCCGGCCGGCTCCTCTGCTGACCCCACCGCTTGCTCCCTCCGCAGCCCCACTGCGTGGGTGGACTTGTGCTGCCCTGACGGGACGTGCAGGCCCGTGTCTTCCCACTGCCTGCAAACCCACAGAGTGTCTGCCCAGGGTGCCCTTTCTGCCCTTCCCCTCCGCTCATGGAGCTGCCAGGAATGTGGGGTGCCCCGCGGCGGGCTGGGGGCCCCTCACCTCCGAGCCTGCATCCCTCTAATAAAGATCTACTCCCTGCAATGCAGGCGGAGAGGAGGGAGCACACCTTCGCTGTACGCCCGGAGAACAATAATGACCTTTGTTTTCCCAGATGACTAAGTGAGCTTGTGATATATCAAAGGCAGCATGGGCTACAGGGCACAATAACCCGTGTTGTTACCTAGGTGTAAAGCACAGATATCCCCCCCCCCAGCCCACCGGGAGCCTCTTCTCATGCTTGCAACTGGTCCTGCTGCTCACGCTGTGACAGTGGCACCCATGGAGCAGCAAATAATGTCCTGGAGCGGGGCTGCAGCGTGGGTTTTTCTCCCCAGAAAGACTGCACTTGGAAACAGAAGGCTGGTCTTTTATATGAGCCAGAAAGCAATCCCTAAATACAAGCGGGAAGGTGGGTAGCGACTTGCCAAGGCCATCTGAGCTTGGGCGTAATATCCTTCATATCTGCTCGTAAAGGACCTTGGAACAGTTCAACGGTTCTCTCTTTTATTGTACCCCTAGTTCTTCACTCGAGCAATTGCACGCAATAAAAGCATTTGTGCCAGATCAGGCCCTAAATGGAAGCTTTGCACGGCTCTGCATTTTGAATGACTTTCTGCTGTTTGGTGGGGGGAAAAAAAAAAAAAGGGAACCTGTTGATAACAGAGCAGAAATAATATCTCACTCCTGCTCCTGTGGTATGCCAGGAGCGGAGGATGGCTGGGGCTGTCGCTGATAGCTTCTTTCCACCGAACCCAGCAGCTTTGATGTTGAACAAACACAGCCAAGAAGGAACCCAGGTGCTGAGGGAGGAGAGGCCGCCAGTACGCCGCGGTCACTTCTCAAGGGACGTTCCTGATGTACAGCCCAGACCCAGACCTTAGCCACAGCTTGGCAGAGCAACCGGCTGCTCCGGGGAGGAACGCTGGGGGTATGTTTTTGCCAGGAGGAAGGCAGGAAAAGTTCACAGCCCAGCTGCTTCCGAAGTGGAGCTTTTCAGGTTCTCAACCTCCAGACCCGGAGCCCGAGGGGGGACACGCAGGCGGCCACCGAGCTGCCACCACTCCGAGGGTCTGCGCCAATGGTGGCTGAGGAGGCTCGACTTTAACCTAACAAGTTAAAAATGCTGCTGGAGTATCTTTCAATTGGTCCGTGCATACCTTTGTTCTAAGCTCAGCACGACTTGTGTTCCTTCAGCCGCGTTTCCCCGCGGCTGGGTTTGCTGGTGCCTTTTTTTTTAATTCCCTGGCTAGTAGGATTTCTCTCCCAATTATTTTGCCGTGCACCAGCTGTGTGCCGCAGCAGGTTTCCGGAGCTGTTCGGAGATCCTGCTCTTGTGAGCGCTGTAAGCTGTAAAATTTTGCATTATTCTGACAGCCTCGTGGGCTTTCTGCACTGGCAGCGTCCGTGGCGACCTCGCAGCTGCTGGCATTGACCCCCAAGCGGGGTTGCACACACTGACCCCAGCCTTTCTGTACCCTTCGACCTGATGCATGCTCTGGTGAGGTCCTCCCAGCACAACTGTGGGGTTTTCGCTCATCTAAGGGGAGCCTGGACTGCCCTGGATTGCCACATGTGTGTACAGCCTGAGAAAGGCAACGCTGCTGTTCCACGCTGCTTCTCTCCTTTCTTTAAGTTCAGGCACCTAATATACATTTTGTCCCATTAACTCCTGGGTCCTTAGTTAGATTTATTTCTGTCCCTTTTAGGGACATTTATCTGGTTTGGGTTTTGCAGTAGTTTGACGTCCAGTTCTGGGCAACGGTTTGAGCCAAATGCTTTAAAAACACTGACAGTCAAACAGAAGTGGGTGGATGTTTTCTACATTCCTTTATTTTTGCATGTGTGCCTGGTTCTTAGTAAGTGTCTGGGGAAAAAAAGATATGACTGATGATTTGTTGCTCTCTCTTTGGAAAAGGTCCAGACTGTAGAATAGGGCTAAAATGCCAGGAAAGAGCTTGCTGCATCGAGGCGGGCTTGTAATGTTTGATTTTATGCATTCTCTGAGCAACGTAGTTTCTTTAATTTGAGATCCTGCAGAATATTATTTTATATCTTTATTCGTCACAGCTTAGTTGCTCTTCTCAGTTTTCCTTATTTTTAGAAAGGTGAAGCGTGGCTCCCAAATTAAATCGTTACTGGAATGGATTTCAGCCAAGAGATTCATGGTTCAAGCCATAAGGCACAGGAAACATAAGCAGGAGTAAAACAATGGGTTTTTATTTTTTATTTCATTTGGCAGGGCGAGGAGTGATATGGCCTTGAAAGATTTGTGTTTTTTTTACGTAACTATAATGTATTTCAAACAACAGTAAGGACAAATTTCTCTCTCTTCACTTTGCTTTAAAAAAAAAAAAGTTCAAAATGTCAAGATTCCCAATTTTCCTCAATTCCAAGTAAACGTCTGTGTTTGGGGCTCTCAGAGATGCTTACAGTAATGGCCCGAACATTTGCTGGAAGGGGCTGATCCTTTTCCCCTTTCACTGCTGTGCTTCTCCCTGCAGATGCCACAAAGGCGAAGCCCGTGGCAGCCTGGCCTGCAGCCAGGCTCCTCTCCTCTCCTCTCCCCAGCGCCAGCGGCTTACAGCCCTCGTGTCAGCCCCGTGCTTCAGGGACCCAGTTTTGTTTAGCTCCTTGGAGGCTGTTTTGCAGGGACAGAGCAAAACCCTGCAAAACTTGCTCCCGGCTGAAGGTTGGCTGATAAGACCCGGCTGTGGACCCAGCTCAGCTGCTAAAGCAGCGAGGGTTAGGAAAAAAAAAAAAAAAAAAAAAAAAAAAAAAAAAAAAGCAGACTAATAATTAAAAATTAACTGTCCCTGTTAAACAGCGTATTAAGCTTTGCCCTTACACAGGGAACAAATGTATCCAAGCAACAAAAACAAACAGCCAGCGAGCCAGGCATTGGTATCCCCTTTCCAGCTCTTTCAATGATGCTGTAAGTTTATATTGAAGTCATTTTGTTTCTAAGCACCCTGGTGTTTAGAAACAGCTTGTCTGTCCCCCCGATCAGCAAACCTCTGCTGCAGGCATCGATCGGGAGCCAGCCAGACGGAGGGGCTGCCGCAGCACGCCTCCCCGCCGAGCAGCTCTGCACGGTGCCCGCCGTAGGCGCTGGGCATCCCTGACACGTGGCGAGAATTTGGGGAGCAGTTCATTTCCAGGCAGGCTACATCAGAGCCCCTCCACGGTGCATCTCTCTCCCCGTACAACATCTGTCAGGACACTGAAATCCTGCAAAACACGCAGGGCTTGCTCAGCATCACGTGCGCTGCACATTCCTGGTTCGATACAGCACTTCAGGCTGCGTATCCATAACCAGGGTGCACGCTGCGTGTACCCAACCCCATTTCCACGTGTCCAGAGGGATGCAGGGGGATGACTCTGTAGGAGGGTGTGCAAGGCTTGTGGGGGAGCCACGTGCCCCCGCGCCCAGCCGATCGTCAGCACTGCTCCTGCAAAACAAGGGTCCCCACCGCAGACCGGTTCATGGAAGAGTTAATGCCTCGCTCACGGAGGCTCTTCCAGCTCACGCGGCAGAAACCGGTGCTTTCTGGAGAGAAAGGTCTTGATTTCTGTCAATGCCTTCTTTTAAAACCTTGTAGGAAACCGAAGAAATGTCATTTACATCGCTTCTTAAAATAATATAAATGTCAGTAAGAGATTTGGTACTGGAGGCAAGAAGAATACAAGTGAGAACCTTTGACCAAGTCAACCCTCATTTCTTAAACTGTCTTGCTACGTCGCCACTGGCCCAGGATTGCAGACTTATCTTCCCCTTTTGAAAAACTGCAAGTTCACAGACATTTCAGGGATCGTCTATTTTTAGATTGTGCCCTATTAGAGTGCACAAATAAGGCAATCAGTAAGAACGCTATAAATTCTTCATAGGAAATTTTAATTGTGAATTTTGAGTAGCACGTTCATTTCAGGCTCTTTGCTGCAGAAAGGGGGGCAGAAGCAGCAGCAGAAAGGCATTGCTTGTGGACAGCAAAACTCTACTTTGATGGAAAGTCTCCCAGAAGGGGGACATTGAAAGCATCAGACTGCTGTGGAAGAGAAAAAGATAAGGGAATGGGCTCAGTCTAAGGATTATAAGGAAACTAACCTATAATGTTTATTGGTGCTGTTTCTAAATGGGACCAGGAACAAGTCTGAAGCACAAGGCACTTAAAAACACACAAAAATGAAGTAGCTGTAGACTGCACGTGAGCTTGTGAACGGCCCTCGCCAAAGATACTGCTGAGGCCAGGTGCTCAGGAGGATTCAGGGCAGGACTGGGCTTTGGTACAGAGTAATGGGAACAGCCAAAATTACATTAGGTGGGTTTAAAAATAAACTAAAACAAGGAGGTCATGCACACTGTGCAGAAAGTCAGCCACCAGAGAAACATTTCTGCAGGGGGGTAGGTTTCGGTTGGGGCACCAAGATTTCCACAGCTTCATTTGGAAGATGCGATGGGGAGGAGACGGCGGTGAGGGACCATTTGTGAGCGATGCTGGCTCCCACAGCCACCAGCTCTCGGGAAAGGCACTGGGCAGATGCTCTGCTCCCCCACTTGCATCCCTGTGTGTGCTCATACTCACCTGATGTGCAGAAGAATAGGTCTGATTTGGGCACACAAGTTGAGGAGGAGGAGCAACCTCCCTCACTCCGTTTTCCAGCATCTCCCCTCCTCTGCCATGCAATCAGAAATAAAATCTGCCACACATACACGCCTTGGTTTCCTTTCATACTTTGCTTTTTTTTTTTATTTTTATTTTGTCCTCCTTTTAAGCATCCCTTTAAGGGTGAAATGAAATCCAACCATTTACAGAGAAAATGATTTCAGAATGTACATTTGATTTATCCTTACAAAAAGTTCATTATTACTTGCTGTTTATAAATTACAGAGTGGAAAGGAGCTTTGCAGATGCTCTTTTTTTTCTCTTTTTTTTTTTTTTTTTTTGGCAAGTCCACGCGTTCTTTTGCCAAAACAGGGCGTTCTGGGGCCACCCCAGTGGCAACACCACCAGTAGGTCCAGGTGGACCCCAGCCTCGGCAGTGCTGCTGGGCCACCTCCAGGATGATACTGCACCATCCTCCTCACAGGAAGGAAAAAAAAACAACAGTGGTTTGAATTCTCAGTTTCAGAGTATTTCAGTTCCCTTTTTAAACCATTATCTGTAGTCCCCAAAGCCATAAATGTCAGTGTATTGCATCAGAAACAGCTCTCCTTTCCTGATGCTGGATTCGAGCCCCTCCTGAAACCCCCTTACCTCCAGCTCCCCCTCTCTTTCCGTAAAAAGAGCAAGTTTGTCCAATGCCTCAGAAATCAGAAGGGATATATATATAAATTTTTTTTGGTGGGTGGGGTAAACACAACAAGGGAGGGATTCAGGACCCGTTCTACCCCTCGCTTCCCTCCTTTTTTTCCACCAAGGCTTGAGGTCAGCCAGGACAAGCTATCCCTCCCCTCTTCACCACCAGTGTTCACTAACAGGACCAGGAGTGACTCCAGACACGGGGCTTCACAGTGCAGAGGCGTAGCAGCCACGGAGATTGCTGGCAGGAGCAGGGGGACAGGGACAGAGCCCGCGGGGGCATTTGGGAGGGGAGAAGACACCGCCATCCCACAAGGACACCAGAAAGAGTCGCTGGGGGAACCGATACCCGTTCTGCACTAACACTTCCCCCAGCCTGACTCGTGCATTACCCGGAGGCCACGAGGTCCCCTTCATTTATCCGCCACAGAGGCGCGAAGAACAGGCCACACAACAGCAAACACCTCAGCAGGACACAGGGATCAGAGAAAGCAACAGCGAGACCGGACCCGAGCGTGTCTGTCCTTCCTACCAACCACACAGGCACAAAACCACCTCGTTTCTTCTGCCCATCCCTTGCTGGCTACTGGCTACAACAACCAGCTCCGAGGAAGGCCGGGATTTTTTAGTCCTTCCCTTCTCAAACTTCAGTGCCTGGTTCAGGCTCAGTGGCTGCCCTGCACACCGGCCGTGGAGAGCCCAAGCGATGCTCCGGGCAAAGTTGTGCAGAGGGCAAGCCACCACCTTGGGAAATCGCTGTGCAAAAGTCAGCTCGCTAGTCCCCATCCCTCAAGGGAGGCAACGGAGGATTTTTAATCCCAAGCACTTTAACTCCCTAAGGATAATAAACAGAGTTTGCAGAAACAACAGGAACATTAACTGGGTTGGCCTTAAATCAAAAAAATGTTTAAACAAGTCTTGAGAAAGAGAAAAAAAAAGAATGCATCTCAGCTGTAAAGTCCCTTCCTCCCTCCACAACAGAAGCCTGTTTTAAATTTAATTTCCTAAGAATAAGGAAGTGAAGAAGTCCAGGGGGTGGACAGGGCCAGAGTCACGCAGAAGAGCCTCAGCGCTGCTCTCACCCCGCTCCAGCAGGACCTTCTCTTCCCCCAGAAGGGGAATGATGGAGGAAATAGTGGAGGAGAGGGGAAGTAGGGGAACAGGCAGTACTTTGGGAACAGGAGATCCAGATATTGCAGCTGTGGGCTTGTCTGATGCTCCTAAGAGACAAGGGCCTTACCCCAGAGATGAAAATGTGCCTTGCAATGCATTAAAAAGTCCCCAAGGAAGTCCATATACACAGGAAGGGCTGGTACTAAGGGAGAGGCTGCTCCTGCTGTAGAAGACTGGGAGGTGCAGAAGATCAGACACTCGCCAGAAGTGAGAGCAGTTATATTAAAAACCCAGCAAACGAAAAGAGGGTCCCTCAGTTCTTCTGAAGAGGCATTACGGCACATGAGATGGGGAAGAAACTAAGATGAACTCTGCCTCAGTTTGATCAGAAAAAGATGCTCATCATCTTGCTGTTCCAATCTCAGTCTTCTTAGGGAATCAAGATATTTTTGTACTTGTTTTTCCCTTCTCTAGAGAAGGGAATAGGAGGGAGAGAGAGATGCAAAGATGGGATTTAAGCACACGGGACGGAACAGACTGGACAACAAGAAAATACAGCCCTGATGGAGTGAATTAACGGCAATGGAAACCCTCCTGCTTCAGCACAGCTGTCCTGATGTCAGGGTCATTCGTCCTTATGACAACATTCTCCTCCTCCACACGATCCTCACTTCTTTGCCTGGAAGATGAGCCACTATTTCCACTGTAAGGCTAACAGAGCACGTTCATGTTTTTCACCCTCTTCCCACTGCAGACCAGGCTCTGGGCACCAAGTCAAGCCATCTGCTAAGGAAGGGTGGTAAGGGTGGAAACGCCAATCTGCCTCCTCAATGAGCTGAATCAATCCAATACAGCGACAGGCCAGACCCTTCAGTGGCAAGCTCTGTGTGGACACAGGCCCACCAGCTGCAAGTAACATCATCCTACATCCCCTCTCGTCTGAATGGCCCAGCCTGGAAGTGCGGGCTGCACATGCTCTCTGGATTACGTGATCATCCCAGAACAGCTTTTTGGCCCCAGAGGGAGTTTTCCCATGGCCCCTTTCTCCATGAGCTCCCTCACAACTTAAGAGCAGGCAGATGGGTCCCATGCTTTGACATGCTTTGTGTTTCCCCACAACACCCATCGTTGACTCAGCTTTGCCCTTCTCCTCTCCTTTCCCCCACGGCAAGGAGGGATAGCCAGCATGTGTAAACAGCAGCCCTGCAACAGGCTACGGAGGCAGCTGAAGAGGCACACAACAATTCTGCGTATCACACTCTGCTATGCGGAGACGATGCTCTCCCTGAACCTCTCCTATGCATTCCCCAAAATGTCATCCATGCCAAGACAGATCACAGCTTATGGATCTCACCATTTCCTGAAAACATACACACCTGAGCCCAACCTATGCCTCCTTCCCTCCCAAAACTGGTAACAAACACCCACGTGCATACCAAAACCATGCATGTTAGCACTCATGCACATAGGAAACCATGCACTTGTAAACATACACTCCCACCATCTGATTTAATCCCCTGCAGCTTATCCCAGCCCCAAAAGAAGCACATACAGCAAGGAAGATGCTTCAGCTCCTGTGGGCCAAGCCAGTGCAGTGTTGAGTGGGCAGGGGTGAAAAAGGAGTTTAAAAAAAAAAAAAAAAAAAACAGGTCAGCTTTCTCCTCTGCTTCCCATCTGCTTGCTCCAGGACTGGTAAAGCATCAGGCCAAGACACAGCCCAGGACAGACACATTAAGTTTGTGGGAGGAGGCTGTGTACTGGGGAGAACACCTTGGAAGCAAAGGTTTTTACCTTCCCCCAAGTACTTTGAATATAGAGGTATATAAAAAAATAAATGCATATTGAGATGCTTTTGCACATTCACTCATCCAAAAAAATGCCTGTGACACACATCTACACACGTGACCACTCACATCAGTTTGTGCCTGCTGACTCACACGCTCACTGAATAGCCCAAACTCACATCTGTGCTTGCTCCGATCCACAGCAAACGAGGATGGATGGGAACAGCTGCCCTCTCTCCCCAGCAGACCTTCCTAGCCTCCCCTGGAGGAAAACCCACCAGCTGGATGCAGAGATTCTCCCCAGCCAGCAGGAAGGGTCCAGGAGATGCAGGGAAGTCTTTATGCTACTGTCAGGGTAGGTCCTGCACCTCTCCCTCCTCCTGCCCAGGCCTCCCTTCAGCTGACCAAGGAATTTGTGTCCCCAGGCATTACCCCAGGGAGAAGGGAGGAAGGGAGAGCAGACCATGGAGAAATGGCACGCCCCACCTGGAATCAAAAAAAAAGACAAAAACACCCGACTCTTTCCCTTTGTTGTAAAAGTTCTAATTTCCCACGAGTCCCAGTGGTCTCACCCAGCCCCCTCTGCTTTTCGGTATGGGTTCTCCAACAAGTAGTGGAATCGCTGGTAGTTCTTGAGCAGATACTTGGGAGCATACATATGTTCCTTGGGGTCAGCAGGGGGATACTCCTGCGTAGTACCATCAAACCACCCACCAGTCCGGATCAGCTCCCGGATATAATTGAGGTCTCGTTTATCCTCATAGTCACCCCAGCGGGGGAAGTCCCCATTCTGGGCTGACACCAGTTTGAAGTAGATCCCCTCTGGGGTGAAACACCAGGAGCAGTGCCAGCCAGCAAAGTGGAGGGGGCTGCCCAGCGACCACTGCACCAGGATGTGTCCTGTACTGTTCTCATACTGCCGAAAGCCAGGCATGGTGTAGTATTCGCGGCGCCGCAGACGGATGCCGTCAGTAGCGTAGACAGCCTGCAGCATCCCCATAGTGCAGCCTGAGACCACCTCCAAGGTGCCTGGTTGCTTCCAGAAGAAGCCGTAGAGCGACTTGCGCATGTGAAAGGCAAAGGGCTCCGTCCAGCCATCATAGAGCTTGAGGAAGAGGACGCCGTCACGGGCCGGGATCTCATCGGCATCATCGATGATGAAGACATCGTCCGGGCGCAGGTTGCGGAGGCGAGAGACGCCATCCCGGGTGAGAAAGGTGCGCAGGTAATCGTCAGCGATCCATCCGTCCTGGCGCCCGCCGGCGGGGAAGTGGTCCAGGAAGACGTAGAGCACCTTGTGGCGGATGTAGTCGTAGGAGCCATTGAGGAGCATCTCACGGAACTTGAGGGGCCGCGGCTCTCCGTAGGCCGTGAAGTTCGACTCGCACACCACAAAGACGTCCACCACATCTCCCAGCTCGTGGAAGCGGACATCCAGCAGGTCAAACTCATGGTTGATGTTGATAGCGTTGATGACCCGCCGGGGGGTCTCCCGCGGCACCAGGCGGTCCTTGGTGGGCAGGTTGGAGTACTGGACCACGGTGGGAACGCCACAGCTGGGGCCGTGCCAGCCTGGCAAGCACATACACTCCACCCACTTGCGCCGCTTGGTCTGGGAGCTTAGCGGCTTGCGAGCGGGCCGCCCCGAGGCCGCGCCATCCGCTCGCTCCTCCGGCCGCCCTCCCGTGGGTGGCTTCTCCAACACCTTGGTGCCTGGTTTAAAGCAGACGCCACCGGCTTTGGTGCGGACAAAATATTCTGTCGTGTCTTCCGGCAGCACAAAGTTGGCTTTGTGCAGCTCTTCGCTGGCTCTGCTGGGAGGCAGGGGCTGGAGCAAGGGCGAGTGGGAGTACAGGGGTGTGCGGAGGAGCTCTGCACCCCCTGGCTCAGGGCTAACCTGCGGCGTGACAGGGGCATTGTTCCAGAAGAAGCTGGAGACAAGGTTGGGGCTAAGTGAAGCCAGGTCCCGGGGGAAGGTGACATAGGAAAGGGCCTTCAGGAAGTGCAAGAAGGAGATGAGGCAGAGACCAGCCATGCAGAGAGTCAGAAAGAGCTTATGGCGTCTCATCTTCATCCTGTGGAAAAGCCACGAAAAGGAAAGTCATGGTCAGTAATTACCAGGGTGCAAAAAATTTATCGTTGCTAGGAAGACAGGTTGGGGATGCCAGAAAGCAAGTACAAACTCAGCATGCACCTTTCAAGACTTGAATCCAAAACAACTCCCCCCACCCTCTGCCAACTTCAGTGGGCCTCTTGCCTTGGCTGGGTTATGCCAAGCTGAGCCTCTTCTAGATCAGAGTCTTATAATCCCACAAAGACACAAAAGGTGCTGGTGATGGGCTAGAGAGACAGGAAATTCAGAAAAGCAAGAATTCACAATCTAGTGAACTCACCACACTTTGCAGATTTTTCCCCATCCACTGACAGAAACAAACACAGGCCTTCTCAGGCCTTGAATCACCAGAAGGTCAGGGGAAGATAAAGAGAGAGCAGAGAGCAAGAGGGATGAGAGGGAGTAGAGGGTAATGCAGTTGAAACTCAACCAAAATAAGAGAGGCAGTCTTAAGGGACTAAGATCATTAGCCAGGCTGCCAAGACCAGGAAAACACCTACACTCCCCAGATCTCTCCAATGTTTGCTCACAACACACACCCTAAAAAATCCTTGTTCCTAGGAAATGATAGCCGAGTCCGTATGGGGAACAGAGAGGGGAAAAAAAAATTATCGCTTTTACTCTCCTCCCCTCTTTCTCAAGTCCACTACGTCTCCAGATGTCTCCCTTTGCTTCTCATTTTCTATGGACCAGATGGTGAGTTTTTCTGCATCTGGATCAAGGTGGCTATAAAAAAACCACCTCGCTGTCTCTGCTGGTAATACACTGCCATCATGATTGATCCATGTCAAGCCAGCAAGAAGCCAGGGGTGTTCAGTCCTTTGAACAGCAAGAAATACAACCTTCATCCTCTCCCTATACCACCTCCCTTCCTCCAGCCCATGCCGGGAGTGTGGAGCTGCTGTCAGGCAGAAAAAGTGATTGAATACTACAATCCAGAAAAACGACAAAAAAGAAGAAAAACAACCTCACTCAATACTTCACCACAGAGAACAAGGAAAGGCATTTGCATTCTGCTGTTTAGGGAAGGCTGGGACGAAGACAGGCAGGGGAACAAGGTGACCTAAATGCCCTAAATGCAAAGCAGAGGCTGCCTCTCCCCTCAAAAGCACGAAACTCCCCGTGTGGAGGCAGGCAGAGCTCCCTCCACACCCAAGAAACCCACCAGTTCTTCCTCAACATGACATGCTCCTCTATAGCAGTTCCCCACCACAGTCCTGCGCCCACACGTACATCTCAGCACCTCCTTCCCAGGCCAAAGGTCCACACGACGTGTACGCCACACTCGGTGCCATCACTTATAAACCCTGCGTGGCACCCAGAGGCAGACCAAGCACCCGGCCCTAAGCCAGGGCGCTCCCCTTGCCCCCTCTGGGACTCCCCACAGCCCACGTGTGTCCTGGGTGGGAATGGTGGGGAGAAGTGCCTGGCCCGCTCCTGCTGCGCGCGAGGGGAGCGAGTGAAATACAGCAAGGCGCGTTTACTGATTAACTTGGGGAGAATTTAATGCTGAAGTGAAAAGCCATAAATTAGACAGATGGCAACTGCCCAAAGGAAAACATATCTGGGCTCCCAACCGAGGGCTCCAACATGGACTTTGATAGAGGGGTTGTCCATATTGATGCCTTTCAGCTCAGCAGCAAGCATTTCTAGATACTTCACAGTTGCTTTTTTAGTGAGAAAAGGCCATTCACTGGCACTGCCCCCTGTGCTTAGGCAGTGGCATGAGGACTCCCATGTTAACAGGGTTGTTTCAGTGCGAAAAGGGGGACTGCAAGCCTGAAGCCAGTGCAGGAGTTACAGCTTTGCTATTTCGTAATGTTCGTAAAGGCTTCTGATAGATTTCGACACAGCACAGGGTGGCTGAAGGGCAGGATCCTGGCTTGGTGCACCCTGGGAAGCCATCTTGTCAGGCCTGGGGTAGGAGGAGAAAATGGTGCCTCTCCTCAAGGGTCCCACTGGGGCAAACCCTCACCTCCCACACCCACCTGCCACAGCCCAACTCCTGGGCAGCCATCCCTGTGGTGACCCTACCATGGAGGGCCTCGAGTTCCCTCGTTCAAAGCTGTAAAGGACAATCTTGTGCTCACTGTCAGCCACTCTTCATGAGGGTGAACTGAGGCTGCAGACACCCCCCAAGAGCATCTAATTGTGCCCACGGTATTTTTCTTCTCAAGGCTCAGTTAATGTCTTTCTGGAGCAGCGAGATCACTCAGAGTCAAGGAGTATCCAGCACCTCTTCCTTGCACGTCACCAGTTTTGCTGTCCCAAGGTGTGGGGAAGTAGCTGAAAAGACTAAGCGAGCAGAGGCTGCTAGGAGAAGACATCCCTTGCTGGTACATTAGTGCAGTTCTCTCCAACTGAGGTGTCCTGCGCTTCCTCCGAGGCATTACCTCAAGACATCAGGTCGCTGAGGCTCAGGCAAGAAGAGCTGGCCTGTTCTATTAAGGCAATCCCAGTGGCTGCCAGGTAGTGCTGGCTTCACTCCAGTTCCTATGGGACACACAAATGCACGGCAACCAGCATCCTCTGGGCTGGACCAGCACAGAGGACGAGTGCAGAAGGAATCGAACACGGCAGGTCTCCATCTTCTTCCCAGATGGCTGTGACGCTCCGCATGCCACAGGAAATCCCAGACAGAGGTTCTAACTCCTGGCATTTAACAAACTGCTTCGCTTTCTGGGATCCGGTGTGCCATGTCAACATAGCAGGATGCACGGTTTTAGGAAGTAAAGCATGTTTTCCTCACTTGACATTTGCATACATCACTATCTGTCAGGCTCAGCACACGGCTCTGCAGCTCTTCACCCACCAGCAAAACTCAGCCCGTGCACGGCTGCGTTGTCTCCCTGCTATTGCAGTCTGCGTCTGGGAGAGCCGGGCTGGTGCGCACAGCCCTCCCCTGCAGCTCTGCCAAAACAAGCTGGCCCTGCAGTACCCTCTGCTGTTTTGCTGCCGACATTTCCCAGGAGGTAATTTGCACTGCTCAGTTGCCTTTGTTAGGGAGTGGGAACATGAACCCGCTTCCTATCCCCCTCCTAAAAGGAGGGAAGCAAAGCAGCTGTGTCCTCTTCAAAACCTTTTCCCTAGGACCCACTCCATTCTCACATGCCAGGGATTCCTCTGACAGGGAGTGGAGAGAGCGCTCATCCACCCTTGGGTGGGCTGAGATGCTAAAAATCAGTCACGTATCCCTTCCCATATCCTCTGATTAGCACTGCAGCAAAAGATGTGTCTTTGAGTGGTGGCTAATTGGAGACAAAGGCCAGCAGGGGAGGAAAACGTTATTACCCACCTTCCCCATCCAGAACATTTATATGTGGCTGAAATGAGAAAGGAGGTACCAGTCAGGGAGACATCTCAGCTTGTCATAAGAAACCCCAGCTGCTCTGTCACAAAGCAGCCATCAGTTACCAGGAACACAGAAAACAGCAAGAAGAGATTTCCCTTATGACAATTTTGAATGAGGAGAGAAAAAGAGTAAAGTTGATCTCAGGGAGAGAGATCAAGTTGCTGTCAGATTTAAAGCTTCCCCCCCCCCCCCCCCCCGTTGGTTTTATGTTCAAGCAGAAGAAAAAGTCAGGAGGAGTGTGGACAGTTAGCTCCTTTAAGACAAAGCTCTTTAGGGAACATACAATTATAAACAACTTCAGCAATGTTCAGCATCAGCAAGAGAAGCCGAAAGCTTCTTTTTGTAAAGGACCACCCTTGATATTTCCTTGCTTGAAGAAGATGTGTGTCTACCATGCAGGGGAATGGCTTTCAAAGAAGATAGCTAGAAGTAGTGCACGAGTTATTCCCCAGCACCTGTTACAGTTTTACTTTGCCATTATATCAAGTGACCTGTTAATTTATACCATCCTGAAATCATATCCTGACTTCAAGGAGCAGAAGAGATATACGTGATGAGATGAGATAATATGCGCAGCTAAGAGGTGGCAAGTCACCCACCCTAATCTTCTCTTCTGGAGGACACTGGCAAGAGGCCATGCAAGAGGCCACTGGATGCACAATACCCCAGCCTCTGGCATGCTAGGGCACAGGACTCAAAACTCTCAGGACCTCTCCTGTAGTGACAGGGAAAAAAGCTGCTTATGAGGACAAGTCACAGCAGAAGCTTTTGGTGTCGTCCACCCCCCCGTACAGAAATGTCCATCTCCTCTGCCTGGAGTTATCCCTTAAGACCCATTCAGTATCACCCATCACTCAGACACCTCAACACAATGCAATGGTTCAAATTAGAATCACTTCCACACTGCAGAATAAAATCCAGCATGACCTCCATCCTCCATCCCACACTGAGGGCCAAACCGTCTCTCTCCTCTAGCTATAGACAAACATGAACAGATCCTTCACTTCTTTAGTGATAGCTCTACGTTCCATTCATGGGGCACAGGAATCACATCATACATCAAGGTCACAGCATCTCAAAACACACCAAAATCTCTAATTACTTCTGATCTGCAAACACCCACAGAAGTAAGAAAAAAATATTTAAACTACTATTTGTTTACAAATTAAATGTAATTAGCTCAAGGACAGCAGAACTTTATTTTGCTTAAGGATAAGAAGAGAGTTATCCTACAAAGCTGAACAGCAGGGAAAGTGGAGAGAAGCAGGATGTACCAGAACATAGGTAGTGCTCAGCATTTCTCTCACGTGAAGGATGTTCAGAGATTGCAAGCTATGAGGATGTTAGCAGGAAGCTCTGGGAGGGTCACGGTACAAAGGTGGTTTGAACACAGGCAGGTCCATATCGACTTCCAACCAAATTTCAGGAAGCTTCAGGAAGGGAACGCATTCTTTTTCCACCACCTTCATTATGAGTTACTGCCCGCAGCACCAATGCAAAACAGCAATACTTCATGCTATGCATTTCCTTTGCAGCTTTGAGGCAATCGACCACAAGGTGCCACTGACTCACTGCCAGCACAATCAGCTGGAGCAAGACATCCAGTACAATTACCCTTCAAGTAAGGTCAGGCGAAGGGAGAACCAGGCTCTGTCTTAAGCATCTTCTCTCCCTTTCAACAAGGAGAGAAGGGGAGACATAAGGTGACTGCTCTCAACCAGGTGTGGCCATAGCATCTAGATGACTTCCAGAGCTGCCATTCGCTCACCAATGGGTGTCATCAAGCCAGGAAGAAAGCTGGATGAAGAAAAAAAACAACTAAAGGGTGAATCTACACAAGGCCATGCTGAGGCTGGCCAGAGCACAACCGAGAAACCAAAGCATTGCCTTCCCCTTCCCACTGAAGGGGGACACATGGCATACATCATGTCAACTCCAAGCATCAGGTTTGTGTCCAAGGCCTAGCAATGCCTCAGCTGACCAGCATCATCTGTGGTCAAAAAGGAAAAAAAAAAGGTGTCTCCTTTCCTATGCACTTTTGTAGGAAACCAAAGTGCTCCACACCAGAAGCTATGATCCGCTATATACTGAAACTAAGATGGATGCAGTGCAGATGCCTCAACTTTGTCTTTTTTTTTTTTTTTTTAAGTACCATGGCTGCCCACCTCTTCACCTTGTAAAGGAACAATACCTTTGGATTCCACACCTTCCAGGAGCTTTCACTGTTTTGACTGTTCTCAAAAAGTGTCTTGGCCTGCTCTTCAGTGGACTAAGCCTTTGTTATTTTAGATGCCACATCCCCAACCACAGCAAGACAGGTACATGCTCTGTGATGATGCAGCTCTTAACCTTCAGTATAGAGCACATGGGACCTGGAGATGAAGTGATCTTTGTTGACAGTGTTCTGTCTCAAGACTGATCTTCCAGAAGTCACCAGAATAAACCAACATCTGAAAACCTCCAGAGTCCATTATAAATCCCTTCACTTGAACAGATTGTTCTTACTTTAACTACCATAATACTAATAGCAGCATAATTATATAATTCTCCAGCCCCCGGTTTAAAAGAAGATCTGCTCAGAGAAGACTAGAAAACTCTACTGAAATCCAAGAAGGGCCTATGAGACACAATTTAATTTTATCCAAGTACTTGGACATCACAAGGGTATAGTACTGCATACTAAAGGAAACTTCAATCTGGATTTCTAACTCCACTGGAATCTAACAAATATTCTTCTTAGTGTCCTTCAGCTGTACCAGGCTCCCTTGTAACTAATCTTCTCCCCCCATCCAAGGCCAGTCCCACCACAGGAATTCCCATGGTTCTAGGGATGCCTCAGTACACTCCGATCCTTCAGATGCTCTCAGAAGCCACAATTTGAATTTCTTAGCACCACTGTGCTAAGGACTCTATCCACTGAAGGAAAAACAGCACTTCCATCCTCTTTTCTCCTTCACTTACACCTGATATCCTGGAAGGACTCTTCCTCAGCCGTGCTTACTGCCTCCTCAAAATACCCAGTTCCCTGAAGAGCGCTGCGATGGCTCTGGAGATTCCATCACCTCTTGGTCCCAAGACTGGGTCTCAGGACATCAGAGGGTAATCTGACGGGTTGCTCACTGCACTCTGTAACATACACACAAACCCTCCAAAGATGGGAAACCCAGCCAAACGCAGTACTGCTGCTTCAAGTGTGCAGTGATTATAGCAACGCAAAACGGAGCTTGCTGGTTCTGTTGCTTTTTGACTTGTGTCTTAGAAGGAAGGAATGCTCCATCATGAGACAAGGAATCCAAAAGGAAACTGGAATGAGACTACGCAACTGCAGCTTATGTCCTCAGACAGTCCACGGGATAATCAAAGAAGTATGCAAGAACTCCCAGCTAGTTTCGGTGTCTTGCAGAGCGGGGCAGGACACAAGCATTTCGCCAGAGGATAAAGGAAAATCATGCTTTCAGAGACCAAGTGATGCGTGTGGAAACACAGGCTGTGGTTTCATAGGTTCTCTCCCCTCACTCACCACCACTCAGTTGTCAATACAATCATATCTAAGTTTGCATTGTAAGCCCAAATCAGCAGCCAATCTAAGTTAAAAATAAATTTCAAGAAGTGCTTGGGGATGGGAACAAGCAGTTGACCAGCAGAAACTTCCTAAATGATTTCAGAGGTTCGCTTCTCTCACAAAAATTGTCATATCATATAGTTACATCCTCGGATACTTAGAGAGCCAGGGCATTTTTTAAGCATGGTTCATCTAACCAAGTCTCCATTGAGGCTCCCATTCAACTGCCGTGAGCTTGATAACTTCTCCTGGCAGCATCAGGGAAGAAGAACATCTCAAGGAGGGATCTGGAAGAAGCAGCAGACAACTGCTTTCAAAGCAGACCCTGGCAGGCAGTCCGCATATGTCAAGCAAGCGGGATACAAGTCAAGAATCCTGAGAACAGCACCAAAATGAGCAGCCAAGATTAAACTCGGAGCTGAGGATGAGGGCACACAGCAGACGTGCACCAGATCATGCAAGTGAGCAAAGAAAAGCAGGAGAGCTCCTGGGGACCTGGTGACAGCCCGAGGATCTGGGAGGTGCAGGTTGAGCAGACCAGAGGAGGTCGATTTTGATCTCCTGCAGGCTGGAGAGAGGCAACTAAAGAAGGAATTAAGCAAGAAGCACTTGACGCCACAGTGATGGGCAGAGCACACAGACCCAGACAGAAACCACGTTGCCTCCAGCTATTTTGAAATGGGTGGCAGTTGTTTGTGCATCCCCGGGATAAAAGCTCTCCAAGTTCGGTTGAGGAGGGGAATAATTAAACCCCAGAAAGACAATAAATAAAGAGAGGCCATGGAGCAGCAGCGAGATCCTGGCGGCCACAGCGAAGAGCTGGCCCTCCATCCCCGCCCTCTTTCCTCCCCCATCCATCACCAACCACTTGGGGTTTGGCAGTGCTCTCATTTTCCCACAGTAGCCCATCTATTACTGTTTGGAAGAGCATTCCCAGACTCCTCCTTCCCCTCCTCCCCTTCTTTCAGGCCACAGGGGTCCTGCTTGGCAGCCCCCGGGTCCCCCTCTTCTCTGAATGCCTGGTGACCAGCCAACCCCATGCAAAAAGCATTAACCCCTCTTCACCGGGAACAGCCGGAGAAACCTGGCTCCATGCTGAGAGGTTTCCCTAAGGTGTCTCTCTCTCCTTCCCACCCCTGATCCCCCCCTTTTCCCCTTTCGTTTTATTTCACAAAAACCAACCCCAGCCCTGGGAGCACTGCATCTTCCCGAGGACGTTACACCAACCCATGGGAATATTTCTTGGACCAAGAACAGACCCTTATTTATTTGTCTCTTCTGCCTTTGTTCTTCATTTCCTCTTTCAAGACTTAGGCAAGACCTCGACACAGTGCCGCCTGGATCTCCCGCTGCCGCTTCACTTGGTTATTATTTTCGGAAGGAAGGCGCTGATAGGCAGGGAGCTCTTCAACGCCTTCCCCCAAGGCAGAAGCAAACCAACCCGGACACCCACCTCTGGAGCGGGCAAAGGGCACGGGGCTCTGCAGAGCACCTCGGGCTCCGGCATGCAGCCACAACCCCCTGCTTATGTAATCCTCCTGATTGCAGCATCGCAGCCCCTCGGATTAAACCCACACAAATCAAATCTTCGGTAGCGGCTCTGTGTCGGTAACAGGCATATGGCACCACGAAAAGGGGCAGTTTCCCAGAATGAAATCAAAAGCCTCCTAATGCACTTAACTCGGGGTCACATAAATCTCTCTTCTGCCTCCCACAGATGGCTGGATCTTGTTTACAGGCATTGCAGCAGGCCTGGGTCTCAACAATATGTTTACTTCTTCTGTGCAAACATCCCCTTTCACTAGGCAAAGCACTACCCTGATCTCCAGATCAAGCTGAGCGCCCAGGACTGAGAGCAGGTCATCCTGGGCATCGCACAGACCACGATACCACTTCTCTTCCAACTCTTCCCTAACACTGCCTTACTTCTCGGGGAAAGACGAGGAGGAATTTTTGCATTTAGCCAGCTGCCAGCTTCCCCGACAGGAGGTAAAGCCGTGTAATGAAAGAAAGGGGTTCGTTTCAGGCTGAGAACCAGGCCACGGTCAGGTGGGAGAGCACAGCTTGGCTGAGGGACCTCTGGTGATTATATGTCCAGCCTCTCCCAAATGTAGAAGCCACAAACCAACAGCATGAGGATGAAAACAGGGAAGCCAAGCATTTCTGTTCAACAGAAGGACAGACAGTGCGGTTTACTGCCACCACCTCTTGATTACAGGCCAAGTTCCCTTCCCTTTCCCTCCCCTTTCAGGTCCTCAATAACATAAACATTTATCTTGAACTCTGTTTCTGACAAATCAGCTGCCCAGCCACGCCAGAAATGAAGGAGAAGAGGAAGGCACTAAGAGCTAGTGTATAAACCCCCCCCATCAGAGTCAGCGGTGAAGAGGAAGGACGTGCAATGCAGAGCAGACCGCAGCCATGTTCCAGTCACCAGGACCACCTAAGCAGGAGCAGGATTATCCCACCTGCATGGCACAGCAACCTGCCACCACAAGGCAGAGGGCCAAAGGGGATGAAGTGCATGCAGTACATGCAGCAATTCATCTTCGTGATGCTTCTCCGCTGCAAGAGCCTGTAAAAAAAAAAAAAGCCACCCCAATCCCCCTCTGCCTTCAGCTGGTTGCTGTTTAGGGTTTAATAACTGAGAAACAATGGGAATTTCAGCTGTGCAGTTTGTACAGGTTGCTGCTCGATCACCTTGTCTTTCAAGTCCACAGGTCCTGATGTTCTCTTGTAAAATCCGATGTGCCGTGTCATGCCAAAGCTAAAAAAAAAACACTTTGGCAGGACAACATGGGCCTTCAAAAACTAAAAGCTCTCAAGCCTCTGAATATTTCGGAGAGCAATGCTGATGATCCCTGCCCTAGATCCATTGCACAGCCCTGTAATTGAGTCAGGGACCAAATCCAAGGACTAGATTCACTGTCTCCAGCTTGACATCATCTCTTTGCTGCAAAGACAGCACTCTGAACTCAGGAAGCCCAAGCCACAGAGATGCTCAGCAGAACAACACACCTGAACGGTGCAGAAACCAAAACTGCATTTTTATTTTTTTTTGTTGTTTTCAACAGAAACATCTACGAGGCGGTTCAGCTGCACAAAGGCAGACAAACATGGGCAGAAAGGAAACCCACAGCACTTCCTCATCACGAAGTGAGCGAACCTGGATGCCTGACAAACTCCCCTTCCCTCCCCCCCCCAGCGCTCACGGGAAGCAAGAAGACTCTGTTCCAGAGCACAACTGCACTATAAATAATTCAAGAGACTACTAAATTATGCAAAAGCAATCCCATCGTCCCCCCCGGCCAGGCTGAACGCAGGTGTGGTCAACCCTTGCTCCAAAAGTTGCTGCTACGCAGGGATTTCAAGGCCACGGAGGCTCCGTGCCAACAGCACATCTACCAGAACACGACGGCCGCTCGCTTATGGTCAGGCCTGCACCAAACAGCACGACGGGAGGTATTTGGGGACACCGGGCCGACTGGGAAACAGCAATTCCTTTGAGCCACCTCTTCTCCAGAGACCTCGCATGGCCCCGGGGGAAAAGCAGCAGCTCGTGTCCCCTCCAGGGCAGGCTGCGCGGTGCCACTTGCCCGTGCAGCGTTGGCACAGCAAGGCAGAGAGGAGAGGGGGGCTGCCGTGGCAGGTGAAAAGGGAACTGAACATGCTCTGGAGGCAGCAAAGAGGAAACAGTTTTGCTAGCGCAAATAACACGTGGGGAAGGCTGAGCCGAAAGGCGGAATCCCCTCCCCGCTTTTCTGCCCCGCTCTTTTTGCCCGAGAGAGATGCTGCCTCCCTCAAAAATCGGGGCCAACGAGGTTTCCCCTTGGCAGTGTGGTCACTGATAACTGCGTGCTGATCACTCTGGGGTGCCGCTCTCCTGATTTACCCCGTGCAGCCAGCTCAGTGAGCTCAGGACCCCCTGGTACACAGCACCATCCACCTCCAGCCCCACCGCGGGCGAGCCCTTCCAAAGCCCCTACCTCTTCCAGCTCCCGCAGGCTCCGAGATGTGTCCGTGCCCAACATGCTCGGTCTGCACGGGCCTCTGTCCTCCTCCTTTTCCCTGGCGCCCAGCTAGAAGCGTTCCTTCTGGCAGAGCAGGAACCGAAAGCCCTGCCATAGCCCTCTCTTCAGCCTCAGCACAACCCGCTTAAAATCTCAGGGCTCCGGCTTACCTTCCCCTTCTCTCTTAAAGGGCTCAGCATCTAGGAGAGAGGCTCCCCTTCCTGCCTGTTTGCCACGCTGTCTCGCTTGCTTTCTGTGCGGTTCCAGTATCTGAATGTCGAAACAGGGGATCCTAACGCAGATAAAGTCAGCACGGCAGATACCTGCGCTTAGATCACAGGTTTCACAGTTGCCGAAGACGTTATGCAGTGGGTTTCATTTGCATTAGGTCTCCCAACGTGCTTCAAACCCGCTTGCTGAGGCTTTGGTAGCATGCAAAACACACACAAGGCAACACCCCAAGACAAATATGACCCCAAATCCTTACAGGGATGACAAAGTCTGATTATGCTCGCTGACCCTGGCCCAATCTGCAAGGATTTGCACACCAAGGAAAAATGACAGGGTGCTGGGATTATAGATTAGGGAGCAGATCAAGGAGGCGATAGCTGTGATGAGGACGGCAGGGTGCAAGCAGTGACTACAAGCTATCAATAACCCCTCAGGACCCGCAACCAGCCTGTGGGTATCCTTTAGGATTTCTGAGATGGCCGGCAGCAAAGCAAGGACAAGAAGTGCCACGCTTCGGTCATGGCTCTCGTGCTCAGCCCCTGCCTGTGCTGCTCTGGACATGTCCCAGCCTTGCTCCTTGCCTCAGTTTCCCTGGGTGGGAAACGGGAGCGACACTTTTCTACCTCCAACTAACGGGCTTGCTTAATTAAGAGAAGCTTAACAAGTTGCTTCGAGGCTCTTGGAGGGAAACCTTGTCATAAAAGGCAATGCACCAAGATGATCCTCAGCAAGAGGAGCTGCCCCCACTGCCTCTCCCCTACCCCGGACGGTCACATCCACCTCTCCCACTGCATGCAGGTTTTGCTTTAGAGACTTCTGGCAGAGCTCAGTTTGCTCAGACACCACAGTCACGGAGGATTTTTTGCAAAAAGCCTATTTAGACACTGGCCCGGGCACTCCCTTAGCTGGGGAAACAGGAAATGTTAACCGAGCTCATCAAGCTGCCTATTCAACTGCAGGGGGGGATGTTATCTTGGTATGAAAGGCTGAGGCCCCCACAGCAAGCAGCTCAGGTGACTGTTGCTATCCTCAAGCCGAGAATAATCACTTCCTAAATCACGGCTCAAGAACAAGCCCTTGTTTTTCTGTAAGGCAGCCAGTTCCCTTCGTGCTTTTTCTTCCTGCAGCCCGCCTGGTGAGAGCTCGGAGCTGCACTCCCTTTCACCGGTCAGCTCTACCAGGCAAGTTTCTGAGCACAAGAACATACCCACCCTGGTCCAGGCATTTGGAGGTACCTGTTGTGCTCAGGAGCAGCTTGGGGAAAGTAAAGGGTTTGCACTGCAGGGAGCGCAAAGAAATCAGAAAAGGAAGGTGAAGAAATCGTGCTTCTCTCTTCCTGAGAGCTGCAAGCAGAGTCCATTTCAGAGGGATACAGGCACGGGGTGCTCTTGCGCAGCCTACACCACCGCTCTGACATGCGGCATCTCTTCCTGCCTCTTCCAGGAGAAGGGGGAGCTCAGCATCTCCGACTGCAGCTCTGCCCTGATCCCTGGGAGAAGCACCTGGTCCTGGCACCCTGTGCAGCACTGCCACTGCAGCACAGCCCAGTCCCAGCCGCACACTCCCCCTAACTGTCCAAGCGCCCCAAACCTGACCCAGAACCGCTCACAATCCAGGCTTAGCCCCGCCACGCAGCTCTGCTCAGGCTCCTCACGGCCAGCCTGCAGCACCAGCCTGACAGCGCGGCCCACATGTGTCACCACCTCCCCGAGAGCATCCATTGTGGAAACACTCGGCATTCCTAGAACGCACCCTGTGTCCCCTTGCATTGCACTGCCCCCTGAACGTGCCTTCCCTAGATTTCAGACCCCACTGTTAAGCTTCATTGGAGTACCACAAGATGCCATCCTGTCATCAGAACAAATAGTGTGGCCTGACTTTGTCACAAAACTGATGGGTGACAGTAGGGAAAAGCAGGTGGTGACAACTAGCCACACGTTCTTACCTCTCCAGTCAGGGCTGATAACTTGAACCAGCCCTTCCGAGCACCTTATATTGACCTAAAGATGTGAAGAAGCCTCTTGTGCCAGTCAGTACCCCCCCACCCCCCGCCGCCCTCTCTGCCGGAGTTATTGTCAGCTGTACCAGCCTTCGTTAGCACCACCTCCTCCAGCTACGTCCCACTGATTGGGTCACGGATTCCAACAATGTACAAAGGGCTCATTTTAGAGCAAGCAACCCCACCTAAAACCTAAGCAGCCTTCAGAAATGAATGCTGGCCCAGCTCGCCCCATCTGTCCATCACCAAACTCCCTCGCTTCCTTCCTCCACCTTTACGATCCAGTGTACGAGGGGGGGGGGGGGGGGGAACACAAACATCGATTTTTTGATAGCAGGTGCACCTTAGAGATGCTATTCTCAAGACAGGAGGAACCTCAGACACAACACACTGAAAACTCAGCTATAAACCCCGCCGTGAGAGAGAGCTTATCTCTGCTCGCTGACAGGTCAAAGCAAGGGAGGGACAGAGAGAGAACTTGTCTGAACTGAGGTGTCCTTCACGCAGTGAACGTGCACAATAACACCCAAGCCTGCTGTCCTGACCAACTCCCGACTCCTGCACCCGCAGCTGCTTATACATGCCAAATTTATTGCAGACATAAACCCTACAAAAGGGCGGGTGTTCTCTTGTAAGCGTACCCAGCAGGACTCGTGTGCACCTAGCAAACACCCACCTAAGCCTGTCACGCAACCGTCCCTTGAAGACATGCACTACGCATGTGACACCCATCTGGCAGGCCACGAAGTCACGCCGCATGCAACCACTTGTGCGTGGGAACGGGAGGGGAAGGATAAACACAAGGAGTACGGGAAACGCGCAAGCACACAAACTTCACACGGACGTTCCCCAAGCAAACTCACCAAAGACAGCGGCCGCGCTCCTGGGGTACGTTAAGTGGGCTCTGCAACAGCAGAGCAGCCCCCAGACCAGCTATTCCCATCCCCTGTTGGGCATGAGGGCTCTAGATAAGCGATCGCAGTCGTGGCCATCTCCTGAAGTGCAAATACACCCGCAATTTTCTACCTCCTCTCCTTGACCGCCTTGCTGAGGCGATCCTCACGCACCGCACAGCCAACTCGTTCTTTTCCCAAGCGTACCGACATCCGTGGGGAAGGACAGAGGGATGCTGCAAGCTCAGGCCCCGAACCCCATCTGCTTTGGGCTCCCCACGCTCTGGGCACCTCAGAGCAAAGGGGTGCAGGCAGGCAGGTGAGGCAGCAGCTGGGCAACTGCACTTGGAGCGAGGCAAGAAAGCGCACCTGCAGCAAATCCAAACCCCTCCCCTCTCCTAGGGATATAATTGCTGTATCCAAGGCATTAATAAACACGCCGTACAGGTATAACTGAGAGTCCTCACAGGGAGGGAATGTTATACCTCGCAGTGGATTGCTTACCACTGCTGCAAAATCACCTGAGGGCGTAGAAGGGCCATAAATCTACGAGGGACTTTTATGACAACGCAGTGGCGGACTCCCAGCTTCGCTCCTGTTGGGCAGCTCGCGATGGCTTTTGTTCAAAGCCTGCTTTATATCGCTACGGGGAGCCTGCAGGCTCCCCAGGAATAGCTCACAGGACTGCTTCTCACTCAGACGATGTTCCCAGCACTACTACCGAGGCTGAAAATACAGCACAGGTGCTACGGCTGTGCTCAGGGAGCTTTGGAAACCGGAGGTGTGCTGGAGGGTGGGAAGCCCCTGGGTTTTCTATCTCCTCCAGGACAGCTCTTTGCTGTCCAAGGGTCGAGCAATGGTAGGTCCTGTGCAATTTCAGCTCTTCTTGGAGGAGCTGGCAGCAACTGGGACTTGCAAGTGACTCACGACCCACGGGCTCCAGCTGGACCTGAACACCACTTCTGAGGGTGGGACCTGCAGGTCACGGTAGCTGCTCTTTGAGAAGGGGGCCCAAAAAGTCCCCGCTGACTCACATCCTGCTGGGATGGGGCAAGCAGGAACAAGAGTAGGTGGGAATTTGAAATTCAGTTTGCACAGGGCTGGGGGTTCCTGGTGACTCAAGTCGTACTTGTTAGCAGCCGTGCCACGGAGTGTTTTCACGGGCTTGAACTTCCCACTCGAAGGGAGGGATTTGGCATTAACTGGAGGGCCATTCTCTGGGAGGGGAGGTGCTCGGCACCCACACCGAGCTGCCTGTGCGGGCTTCTCTCGTGGCCCGAGCGCTGCCCTGGGGTGGAGAAGTGCAAGACCCCAGCTTCGATGCTGGGAAGGAGCAGTGCTCCCAGGCGAGGCTCATGGAAACAGCCTGTGGAAACCCCCAGAGGAAAGCCCCAGGATGAGGCG
>NC_139720.1:56918546-57091656 GCF_964211835.1 Anser anser
TTATAAATCATTAAGAAACTTTCCTATGCAATCTAACAGGAAATGGTAATTTTTCTGCATGTCTTGGGACATGCCCTGTAGAAGATGCTAATGCATAGCTGCTCTGCTGTGATAGATTTATTCCATTGGATGACTGAAACAACTTGCAGAAAAAAAGGACTGTATCTTTGACATAGCTACTGAATCAATGAAAATTGAGTTTTAAGACATTTTTTCAGTTTCCTGATTCTTGCGACATTCAGTTGCTGGGAAAGTTCCCATTGGAAGTTAAAATTTCAACTGCCCAACCTAACAGCATCAGCCTCTCATCCTCTCTTTGGGTAAAAAATTAAAATATAAGGTGACAACAGGTTCTTCATGGAATGTGTAAGTAAGCAGTGGAACTGCTTATGATGGATGTTTAAAGTTTAGGTGGACTGGGAAAGCACCGAGATCCTGGAAACTGGGAGCATATTCAGAGGAAATGTTTCTAGGTGCTTAGCCTGCTGCTACAATCCCCCCTTGCAACCCACTATTGGTTGTTTTTGGTGGCAATAAAGCCTTGGTCTGACTTGTCATGAATGTTCTTATGAAAAAGGAAAACTTCCTGGAAGAAGTTCTGGAAAACTTGCAGGAGGAGCTGCAAACTCTTGTGAATTCAATGGAACTGAACCTAACAGGAGGGAATATGGAATCTTTCTAATTAATGTACTGAATTTTCAGGCATCTTTAAGCTCTCAATGGGCTAATCAACTTCATTAATAAGCTCAACCCTGCATGGGTCTCCTCTGATACTGCTATTAGTGCTACATTGTATTAATAATCAAAATTCCAATTAAATGACAATTTGCAAGTCTGGCTTTCCCATGTGCAAATGAAATCTGAAGTCACAGCGTTTGTTTTCTTTGTGAGGTTTTGTGTTTATTCTTCTTTAACTCCTGTTTTAGAGTACAGTTTATTTGCTCAAAATCTCATTATAGTCCACAACGTGCAGCAGACACTACCTTGTAGTTGTCCTGTTGTTTTATTTTGGTTTATTTTTTGTAGTGAATGAAACAATTAAAAATATGCCATTTTGATGAACACCCAGGATTGTGAGAAAGAAAGAAAGAAAGAAAGAAAGAAAGAAAGAAAGAAAGAAAGAAAGAAAGAGAGAGAGAAAGAAAGAAAGAAAGAGAGAAAGAAAAAGAAAGAAAGAAAAAGAGAAAGAGAAAGAGAGAAAGAAAGAAGGGAAGACAGAAAAAAGATGGGCTACGTTAATTTTCAGACTGCATGTAAAATTGATCAGAAGTTAGCAGCTGAAACCTGCCGAATGTATACAGGTCCAGACCATGGTTTAAATTCTTGGTTCATTTGCTATAGGGGTGAGATTTTGATGTAAATATCTTATACAAAGCCTTACACATCCTTCAGGAGAAGTTAAACAGTAGCAGAATTATGAGTCTCAGATAATCTTTGAATACTTAAGGACATCTGTTAAAAACTTTGTGCTGCCCTGTGTCACCCCAAAGTCTATCTAATGGGACTGGTTTGGTTCACAGAGAGGGACTGTTTTGGTTCACAGAGATGTATCCTGGCATGAAAGAAGTCAAGACATTCACATCTTAGACTATTCCTCTCAGAAGCTTTCCTCTAATATTCATAGCTTAACTGTTGTATATTAAAATCTTATCTAATTACAAGTGCTGGCTCAGACTACATAGTAACTAAAATTTATGATGTTTGGATGTAAGAAATATAGTAATTGTCTGTTACTGAGATTAAAAATTATAGTCACTGATTTTTTAAAATCTCTTCATGCTCTTTTAGTGGCTCTAATTTTTTACGTGCGTTCCTTAGCTGTGAGCTGCCTGGGATAGGTAATATATTTTGTTATTGTTGTCCAAAGAGTTGTCCACTGAGCAATTTGTGTATGCCAGAGAGGAGCTGTGGTGTACAACCATGAAATCTCTAGGGAAGTTAGTATGGACCTTAGCCACATTTTGGAAACATCTCCTCCTTTGTGGTCATGTAACGACTTGTTCACTTGAACACAGTCATGTGCTCAGACAGCAGAGGTCTCAGAAGCAAGCCAGCTAGCCAGAAAGTAATGCACCCTGTCTTTGCCAAGTATTAACCATACCTGTCCCCTGTTCTGGAAACCACAGCATTAGAAGAAATGTGTCCGTCTTGGTTTGGGACTGACTGCTGCACAATGAGACAAACTTTCACAAAGCCAGAGGAGAGGCGGGGAACAAAGAAAGCAAGCAGTAGTAAACGTGAACTAGTTATTGGTCAGTCTGACTGGCCTCGTGCTGAAGCTGTGGAATTGTCTTGATTTCAGGATGGGGCAATTTTGCATTCTTAAGACCCCAGGAAAAAGACAGAAGCTGTCACCAACTGTAGTGATGCTGTAACTAACTCCATTGTGCTCTTAAATTCCACATGGTTTGCTTCATAAGGAGGGGCAAAATCTGTAGCCATCCTTTGTCTACCACAATGAAGAGCACACCAATCAGGAGTTTGCATCAGCCTTGCAGTCAGTTTTTCTCTGTGTTCCTACGCTTGCCAGCAATGTCAGTCCAGCAGAAACCCAAGACTATTCCCAAGCTCTCCTACCACTGACATTCTCTGTTTGCAGTTGTGGTCTCTGACATCGTCTCCGGTCAAGCTACAGAGAGATCTTGTAGAGACGAATTCAGGAATTTCTTCTCAAACATAAGGTCTCTGAACAGTTTGGAACCACAGGAAAAAATCTTATGCAACCTAATTTACCACTAAGTTTCTGAAACCTGGCATTTGCATTTCTCAAGCACAGTGTAACTTTGAGATCATACTTCATCCATGTTACTACTGGCAGCAGGGCCAGAATTAGATCAGTCATGTGTTACTAGTGCAGACATGGCCCCTGATGCAGAGGTGGAGGAAGCAAAAGGTAGCATACTGAATGTCACTAAGACCTAGAAACTGCAGGAAAGAGGGATGCCATGCCTGAAGAACATCCCACAGAAATCCTGGGGTCACAGGGAAATATCTTCACACCCTGTGAGAGTCTGGTTCAACCTGCAGCCCTCCAAGCACAGCTAGTTCTTCTGATACAGTCCCTCTTATCATCTTACGTGATCCATGCTCCTTCTACTTACAAGTACTGGTCTCCTCTCAGCTTTTAGCTTCCACAAGTTCTTTCTGTGGCTACTACTGTGCTGGTTCTTCTACAAGAGGCTCCCACAACTGCAGTGCACACCCGCAGACTTTGCCTGAACCAAATGAATTGGTGTCGATGTAAAGAAGGACTTGCTCACTTGCATAAGCTTTGGGGAAGACCAATATTCTGTTGCTCTTGAGCTCTTTAAATAGTTTCAGTCATTGCAAAGTGATGGAGTCTGATCACCTGCCTAATACTGCCCATAATTAATTAATGTTTGAGTTAGAACACGCCTTCTAGAAGACATCAGTTTTTATTTAGAAATAGGATCCTAGCAGCCCACAACATGTAGTCAAAGGAGGATATTAGCTCCAAAGGGGAAGGACTATTATGGAGTGGAATAAAAATGTTCCCATATAATGTATACATCGTCAAGTAATGTAAATCAGGTCAGCATCTCTGAAGCCAGAAGAACTATATTAACTTAATGCCTTTATAGGAATCTGAGTACAGACATTTTCTTTGCTTGTTTTAAAGGAAGGCTTTGGACTTCATTGTAATGCTACTGTTGAGAGAAGAGGTGGGGGATTACGTTTGTTCAGCTATGATGAAGTGTGCTGTACTTTGTACCTGATAAGAATAATGTGTTTATCTATTAGGTGGGTAGTAGGGAAGATTTATGTCTTTAATGATGTATTTGCCTTGCTTTTATGTATTTGGTGTTTTGCAAATGACAACTTGGTAACTAATGCAACTTTGCTTAATTGCATCCCATTTTCTTCAAAATCACTGGGGAAATGAATTTTCAAGGGGACTTCCCTTAAAGGAAAACCTGAAGGAATAAAAATGATCTGCTACATAGACAAAAGAACAAAGAAATGATAGTAAACAAATTAAATGGATGCTAGATTTAAAGTCATTTGCTGTTTTTGCCATAGACTATTTTCCCTCAATGATTTTGAAGGAATAAAGATTATTAAGATTTTATTATTATTATTATTATTTATTTAAAAATTCAGTTAACAATTCAAAGATATTAGACAAGGTGCAATTTACTAATTTGGATTAAGTATGCTGTTTTTTTCTGTAGCATTTATGGTATGCCAGACTTTCAGAACTTGAATAGACAGTGTAGAAGCACTAAACAAACTGGCTAGTTGGGTTTGAGTAGCAATCTGACTGTAGTGATACAGGTATCACCATAGACATCTTAGGAACACCTGGGACCCAGGGTAATGTTTGGCAGGTAAAACACACGCTTTACTGTTCGGATATATAAAGCAGTTACTTAAAAGTGATCCTAACTGTCTCCTTAGCGCTGGCTCAGAGGCTGCAGTCACAGAGAAAGCAGCCTCCCTGAGAAGCTGACAGTCCAAGGATGCAAAGGAAAAATATGCAAGGACACATAAGGGAAATTTGAGTTATGTTCAAGTAAACCTGATTCACTGTAAATGTCATTGCAGATGAAGCTTTTCAAGAAGGGTGCAAGAGCAGACAGGACCTGCAGGATGAGCTCTGTGCAGGCAGGATGCATCATCTGAAGAAAACTATTGTAAAGATTTTAACTGATGCTCATTTTTCAGATCAGTTGGTGACCTGCTGGCAAGACAGATAGGTCCTGTGGATTCCTTACAGTGAAGGAAGTGCTTTGACATTGCACAACCCACTTGGAGCATGAAATTCATCTATAAAGCCACGGACAACATATGCAAGTGTTAATTCTTTTGTTCTCTTTCCCTCTTCTGGCAGAAACAGTTAGAAGGCATTTTTCTTGACATTGCTCTTTGTCAAAAATAACAAAGTCCAATGGAAAACACTCTGTATCATTTTGGACATTGAAGTACAGCAACAAGGGTTGATCGACAGAAAAACAACAACCAGTACATGATTGAATTATTACAATCAATCATGTTACAGGATCTGAGACAGTGCTGGTGAGCTCTTATCTGAGGCATATCAATACAGTTCTGTTTGAGCAGTATTTTATTAACACAAAGATCCTCCTTCCTGGCAGTGTCAAGCAGCAGAGCATTAGCAACATGAGGAGCTCTACATAGGATTTGGGGGTCTGTTTCTCTGTCAGAGGTGCTCTTTTGCTCCTGGCTGGAGAGGCTCATGAATTTTCTGCAACAGTTTTCATTACAAAAAAAAAAAAAAAAAAAAGGGCAACAAACAACTCTATAACCAACCAACCAACCAAAAAAAACCCAACAACTTGTTTCAGTAGTGATTGTATTCCTGAAATTCACTTGTCACAGTTTTCCATGCTTTGTCTCTGACTAAAGATAAATCTTTATCTGAAGTCTAAAATGTATTACAGAATTCTAAAACGTACAGTTCATTTAATCAACATTAAAGATATATTTGGTTACTTTAATTAAAAACTGTTGTTATGTAGCACTCAGGTATTTAGATAGAGCACTTTACTTCATCATGCTGGAGTGATTACTTGCAGTTTTCATCCAGGGTGTCTAGGGCAGGTATTGTATTATTCATATTATAGCTAATCACCTTCTGGCAAGTAAAAAACCTTGCATTTGCTAGCACTGTGATGCTAGCACTCAATCCACAAGAACTTTCTACCAGACACTTTCCCTGTGAATACAAAATTCTCAGGGGTCACAAGGGAAAACAAGGGAGTGAGGTTTTGTCTAGACTACTGTGTAGGCAGACATTGACATTTGTCCATAAGCTGAACTAGGAGGATGCACAGCAGCTCTGATTCAAGAACAAGTGTGTCAGCAGGGGCCCAGACCCAAGGCGATACTGCAGGCCTCTTGCTAAGACATAATAGTTTGAGGGTGGCAGCCTGCTAAGCTGCTGTGCTTATCAATGCTTTAATCTTACACCACCTCTGAGCGATGAGGTCACCCTGATCCTTTAAAATCAGGAGCGGCACAGGCAAGGCTGGGTTATGCAAGTAAAGTGTGCAGCTCTTCTGGATGGGTTGTAGTTTTGCAAAAGTTCACAGCTGGCACAAGTAAAGGAAAGTGTGGACAACACCGGACAGTTTTTGTCACCTACCTGGGAACCTTTTCAGACCCTGAGGGAATCATTGATACACCTGTGTGCTCCTGGGGAGCCCCGTGTCAGACTTAGGGCTTTGGTTAGCAGCCAGGCACTGTTGCCTGAGAATGAAAAATTCATGTGAGGCACGGAGAGGAAAAGCTAATGTAATATTAAAACTAGAAATATCCATTCTGTCAAATGAAATGCCCTGCTGTTTGATCCCATTTACTGGAGTAAGGCTTTATATCAAGGCATCTAGGGTTTTAAATTACATGTCAGATGTAATTTTGCACTGCAGACATGAAATGTGGGATTGTCCTTTAAAGGAAGGAAAAAGCTCAGCTCAGAGTGGCTGACTAATAGTGAGCTCCCTCGTGTAATGGCTCCAAATCTGGCAGCTGGCCACATCTGTGAATGGGGGTTTGGAAGGTGGCCATGGACATTGACATCAAAGTCCAGTGCTGACTTGGGTATCTCTGTCTCCCTTGGAAGGCATCCCTGCTTTGCAGTGGATTATGCCAGGAGGATCCAGAAAGGAGAGCACCATCACACTCTCTTTAGGGTTGCATGATAGTACCTGAGCTCAGTTCAGTGAGGAACTGCAGTATTTGTTTATGACAGGACTTCTGCACATCTCATGCAGATAGAAATCAAGTAATCATGCATCATTGTGGGTTTTCTGAGTTCCTTCAAAAGTCACCGGTCTGTGAGCATAATAGCACAAAAGCATGTTTCTTTTCCTTTCCTTTATTGTGGAATAACACTTCTGAATACATATTCAAACTTACTTCAAGAGGTTTTCTTCCTCTTACAAGACATTCATCTACCTGGATTTATTATCCAGTCTTATTGTATCCATGCTAACAGTGTGCCTGTTGGGATTTGAAGATAGCATTAGAGCCTGTGTTTCTATTGTTGCATTGTCTGTGTCTCTGTGCCTGAATTTTCATGCTTGAAGGAATTTTAAGGGTCATTATCTACTTTACTGATGTGATGGGAAGATTCAGTCATCCTATTCTTCACATTAAAAGCCTTGAACACCTAGAGTAGAAGGCAGTCCCCATGGGCAATTTTAATTAGTTTTTTTTCCATTGGTTATCGTCCATACTACATTTACATCTAGAGGTCTGAACACAGATCGGTGCTGCATTGTGCAAGGTTCTGTATGAAGCTGGGGAATGGAATCCACTTCAGCAGATTTCAACTATCTGAATGTGAAGCACATAAACCGAAGTGGTTGAAAGGGTTCTCTCTATACTATAGAAAGACAACAGCAAAGGGATGATCCAGCCCATTCTAGGATACATGTTTCAGAAAGGTGGGATGAGTCTTTTGTGAGTGTCTCTGTCTGTCCATTGACTGTAGCAGACTAAACAGTAAGTTTGTTTTTGGTGCCTTGCTCTCAGGAGGCTCAGGTGAGAATCACTCCTGGTGTGTGCCCTTTTTCACCTCAGAAAAAGACAGCCCTTATTCCAGTTTCTGTCACAAACAATTGGGCAAGTGGGCCATTAGAAAAACAGTACCAAGTGATGAAATGATGTGGTTTCAAAGTAGAGAGGAAGGCAGTGCTCAGACCTCCTGTCCCCTTAGCCTACTCTCCAGGTCATCAGATAACACCAAGCACTTCAACAGTTTTGAAAGGTGGAGATTCAAACAATAGCTCTCTGTCTTGGTGAAGATGAAAGCTGATTTGCACAGGCTGAGGCTGGATACAAAAGGCCACTCTTTGCAAAGAGTTCTTAAACCATTGCATCTTACTTTCCCCATGGAGGAGGCAGAACCTGAGGAGGCATTGCAGATCTTTGCTAAAATCTCCAGTTCTCTCCCTGCAGGAAGCTCTTCACATCAGAATTACTTTTTAGCATGTTGTTTTCCATGTGATTGTCCAAATGAAGCCTTTGATTTGTCACAGTCTGATATCTGCACCAGGTACTCCATCCTCAAGAGCCTGTCCTTGACGGCATTTTAATCAGATGAATGGTCAATTACAGAGTTGGATTGAGTGAGTTAAGCACAATAGAATTTTTTCCTCCATTTTTACTCTCTCTTTCTGTTTACAGATTGTCTGGATTGAGGATTTCCTCAAATGTATTTGTTGTTTGAAATGATTCATACGTTTTGCTAGCAAATAATTCTTAGCCTGTAGACTGTTCACAAGCAATTTGTTGAGGATATTTGGAATGCATGCAATGTTGGTTAGATACATAATTCTCTTCATATTGTTACTGTGCCCTGATTGTATAATTTATATAACAAAATACAGGGCAAATTATGAATTTTACAATTGCTTGCACAATGAGAAATTTACTCTCAGTGAATATTTGCAGATTCAGTCTCAACATTCATTTTTCATGAGCATTCATTCTGGCAAAACTGCTTTGCTATAATATTTCTGATCTTAAACACAGACAAAAGGCAGGGAAAACAAGTCAGCATTCAATGGAAAGTGCTTGCTGGATTCACCCAGGACTGCTGCTGTGTTGTTTTGCCCAGCCCTTGATTCCATTGCTGGTCTGAAGCCTGAAAGTGGCTTTCAGTGGAAACAGAAGAGAGTGAGAAAAAACGGACATCCACATGAGTCCATCACTGGCTCAGTGATTCAGGACTCTAAGTTGTGCATGGCCAGCACACGCCATGCTGCCAATTGCAGCCCTGCACTGACAGCTTTGGAGCATTCCCTTGAGAAATCACAGGCTGTTGGCCTTTTTTTTTTTTTTTTTTTTTTTTTTTTTAAATTCCCTTGCAGTTGAGCTCTATGAAGTCACTCAAGCAAAGTATGTCAAAGCTTGAAAGCCCTGAAGGCATTATTTATTTATTTTTACAAATTCTGCAATAAGTCACTTTAGATGTTGTGAGGTAGTTTTATAATCTTGGAGATCTTTTTTCTGCTTTTCTGCTCCTTTTAGCTGGAGTGTCCTTAGATTTTAAGTCTCAGAGTAGACTATGTAACTTGGTGGCTAAAAACCCTACTGTTCACTTGAAAGTAAAGAGAGCACTGAGTAGTGCTCTCGCCTGCTACTGGCCTTCTGCTGATCTGTGGAGATGCAGTGAGTAGACATGCTGGCAGAGCTTTTTTATTGAACCACCCATAAAAAGGAGCCAAAATTTTCAATAAACCTTCTCTGTGCATACCCATGTATGGCCATGAAAAGCACTGGCCTGACACTGAACAACCAGGCAATTTCCCTGAAATCAGCAGTCCATATCCTCCATCTATAGTTAAACCCTATTGTCACTAATTCTGAGTACGATTTTACAAGCCACTTGTTAATGATCAGGGACACACTGTCCTGCCCCACTGCTTCCCCTGGCACCAGAGGGTTGACTTTCTGGACTTTTTTCTCCTGCAAAGCTGGTGTTATGAATTCAAACAGTGTTTACTGTGAGCAGTGGAGCCTTATTTGGCACCATCTTCTGAGATATTCTGGGCTAAATTCTCCTGTTTAGTGTAACAATACTGAAACTGGGGGAATTGCAGCAACATTGAAGTTAGCCATATCCGTACATCTTGGCAACTGATAGTTATATCATGTGGCTTAACGGGCTTGCAGCCATGCACAAGGATTGCCTGCAGCTTTATACATGCATTGCACATGTCCTTGCATCAATGATACATGCTCTGTGGCAGAATACATGCCTTCATTGATGGGGCGGCTGGCCCAGAAATAGATTGCCATGTCCTTAATGGGGGTGTATGAACATGTCTACTCTTGACATGGAAGTGCAAGAGGACAAATTTTCATTTGCCAGCCTGCACAGAGCAGCAGCAGCCTCTCTGTGCTGTGGCTGCTCTCTCTGTACACGCCCGGCTGCAGACTTTAATTAACTTCCCTGACTGAGCTGAGCCGTTGCTAATGAAGCGGCTAATTTTGAGAGCGGGGGGCATGTTCCATCATTTACTGCACTCGTGTGATTCCAGTATCCCATAATACCCTGTTTTTTCCATCATTTAGTTCCTTTTCTTTTCTTTATTCTTTTTATTTTTTATTTATATTTCTAACTCTGTCTTCTTTCCCACATGGGTGTCTGTTCTCTGGCTTCAATTACATTTCTGCAAAAATCTATTTGAGCTGGATACAAAGCTCCAGTTCAAGATTTACCAATATCTAATCTCAGGAGAAAAGTGCCATGCGAGGTAGAAAACCCCAAACTGGATTTATGTGCTCACTTGGAATTAACACAAGTCTCTGAATGAGATTTCTCTCTTTCCTCAGAATGGATTCTGTCCATAACTACTCCGAAGAAAATAAAATAAACTAGTTTTTGTTGTTGTTGTTGTTCACCATTTGCTATTGTCAAGACACTGAGATTTTTGCCAGGGAGCAAAGGTGGCATATCTTGGAGGTTTAATATCTGACACAGCCTCTGGCTGGGTCTCTATATAGGCGTAAACCTCACTGATGCGGCATCCTGAATTTTTTTTTTTTCCATTGCTTTGTGGTTGATTGTGTTATTTATTTATTTATTTATTTATTTTTTAGCTGCATCCTATCCTCAAGCCAACTTGTTCTAGAAACTTCAGATGAAGTTTAGTTAAAAGGTCTTGGAATCAATTTTGAGAGAAGGAAAAGCTCAGAGGGACCGTACTTCTTGGAAACTCAAAAACTTAAAAATGGCACAATCTCCAGAAGATATTGAAAGATTGAGCAGGGGCTGAAGGATGCCCACTTTTCCAGCAAAAAAGACAAATATAACTACAGTCCTTTCTAGTGTTGAGCTTAAAAATCTTCACGTGTAAGATAGGTTTTCCATAGCTGTTTTTTACCCAAAGAGGAATAATAATCCTGCCAGGCAATTCCATTACCTCTTTTTCTGCTTATTTCTCTCTGTCATTCCCAGGCATCTCCCAGGCAGCTTCCCGAAGCTCCTCACAGTCACTGATGATGTGGGAACATCCATCCCAATGTCCAGCTCTTGGGAGCTCTGTAGGAAAGGAGGATCTTGCCACTGTGTCTGCTTGGGTATCGGAGACAAAAGAGACAGCAGAGACCAAGTTAGGAGTGGTGATTACGTCTCAGCACCCTGCAGTAAGCATCAGGTAACCTGTTGGAAGCCACATGACTGTGAAACCTCTTGTGATAACTTTATGGGCCATGGTCTGGAGAAAAAGTTCTGCAGACCACTCACATACTTTCTTATCACTGTCATCCCTTCCATCCAGGGAAGAGAAAAAAGAGATAAAAGCTGCTGCTGAGTCAAAGGATGAGAAAATGTTTGGGTCAGCAAGGGAAAGGGCTGAGAAAAGCTGCAGTAAGTTGTGAGGAAGGAACGATCCCAAGGTAAGGAAAAATGGAAAGCCAGAGTCAGAGGCCAACCACAGGCAGCACTGGAAGGGAGGCTGTATTAGTAGTAACTATTTGCTCAATTAATTATCATTCATTTAATTTATAATTAGAAATGAAAACATTTTCTTGTGTTTCACTCAGGAAATTTCTTGAGGTGTGGAGTGCAGTTTGCTAAAATGAAAGAAGGTATCTTGTGATTGGAATGTGCTCTGTGCAGAGGGGGTAGTTATGTAAAATCACAGCTTAGAAGTACATTTCTCTGTTCTTAAATCCTATGCACCTAGCCTTCCATGTCATACACACTGCTGGAGGGGAGCTGCCTGGAAAAGCTGCCATGCCATTTGGCAGATTGGGTGAGATTGACATCCCCAGGCTTTTTCAAATAATGCCCCGATTATCTTTGATTTGTAAAGGTGAAGATGTTGCATGAGAGAGCGGGAAAGAAAGGAAAAGTGAGAAATGTGAGAAAGGAGCACACAGAAGGTGAAGCAGCCAAGGCTACGGAAGGGAACAGCTCCACTGTGCCAGAAGCAGAAGAGGCAGCAAGTTCTCTGTCCATCAGAGTAGCCAGACAGAGATGGAGGCTTTTGTGTATATCAAGGAGTTGATGATATATTGCTATCTGGAATCATTGTTCAGATAAAGAATCAACAGAGGTACAGGACAAGAAAGTCCAAAATATAATTTGAGGTATGTCTTTTATATGTTCTGATTTAGGGCTCAATCTCACTATTATTAATCATTATTATTATTGCTAAGAAGAAGAAGTAGAACAACAACAACAGCAACAGAGGAAGAGCTAATTCAGGAGATTTTAGTGACCTTTTATTGAGAATTGAGGGACCCCTAAGAAGAAAAAGAAAAATTATGAAATTATCCAGCACAGTCCTCACAGCTGATGTAGACAAAAGAAAGAGATCTGGGAGATGGTCTGCCATCAGTCAGCCAAGGAAGGCTGAGTAACTCACTTGTGCACTCCGAGGGTTCCTCTCCACTCCTCATCTCTGTAAGGCAAAGTGTCTCCCACTGTAAACCTACACAACAGCCAGAATGACAGATCCTGATTCGGGTCTTGGTTTAAAGTTTAGTAATGCTAAAGAATCACAAATAAAAATACCAATAATGAAGTAAAAATAAACAAGACATACAGTGCCATCTTATTAACCATTACCAAAGCTATAATATTTTACTTTTAGCTGTGTATTGACTATATTGATTCGAGCCTTCTTTAAAGTAGTACTTGATTCAAAGACACTCATGTACTTTAACAATTTCTCATTAGAAGGGAACATACTGACAGCAAATATTGCCTCCAGTATAGAGAAGTTAGAAAGTATGCTGGAAGCTTGTGTTTTTGTCCTGCACATTTTAATGCAGAGGAAGAAGTATTGCTGCTAAACCAAAAACAGGAGGTATTTTTAGCTGCTCAACATTAATGAATCAGTGAGCTTCCTATCTTTCATGAAAGTGTGGAGAATATAAAAATATCAGGCTGTATTAAGAAAGTGTTATCTATTAAAAACAGCTGTAGGAATAGAAAACAATAACAAACTCTGCATCATTTGAGCTTCAGCTTCATCTCACTTGTAGACCAGGGATGTTCATGAGTTGGGTCACACAGAGAGCCCTCCAGTGACAGAATAATATACTGCAAATAGGTCCTGTAGGGTTTCAAAACCATTCCTGATTGAGAAGGAGGAAGGTTATCATTATTATAAAAGAGAGAGAGTAGTCTGTAGCATTCAGAAATGGACTGACCTTCTTAGGCACAATTGTGAGTGCCCATTTTCTCCTTGGGATAAGGAGTTGTTTGATGGCAATAGTCCTGCACTACATTGCTCTAGCCAGAAACATTTGCTCACCATTTGCACCTAGACAGAACAATTTTTTTTACCCCCATTTTAAATGAATTTAGCACAGAACCAGAAACTACGCAGGAGAAGGGCAGAGACAAGCTGAACTCATTTTTGTTTACTATTTACATCATCACACTTCAAAGCTGTAGTAAATTGAGAGATCAGGGTTTCATCCGGCTAGGCAATGTATACAGAAAGACAACAAAAACAATAACAATAACAACAACACACACTGCATGACTTTGTTGTTTTTTTTCCTCTCTTGTTGCTCATTCTGGGAAATACATGGGGTAATAACCAAAAGCCTTACCTCTAACCTCACCAAAGTCAGGATATTTTGATCTTATATAAGGCCAGCAGTGCTTGCTAGTAGTGGTCAGTAGTACCATATGAAAAGAGGTAAAAGAGCCTACCTGTACATACTCCATAGGACAGGCAAAATAGTGTCAGATTTGTGAGGAGATGTGTATCTACATGTGCCTCTTCTTTCTGTCTGGAAGACATGGGCACTAGAGTTACTGCCACTCTCTTGAAGCTACAGCTTCCTGTTTTACCAGTGCTGATGCTTTTAATTCCCAAATATTTTCTCAATCACTTCCCACACTGAAGGAGAACAAAGGTTGCTCTCCAGAGTGACTGTAGATGACTTAGGAAAGAAACTTCTCAGAGAGCCAACACACTCTTCACGCAATGAAGGGACCTCTCAGAAGAGTGAAAGAAGGGCAGGGCTGAGTCGGAGTAATGCCAAGACTGGCTGAGCCTCCTTTCTCTGATGTGCCCAAGAGGGGATACACAGATTAAAAGAAACAGAGACAGCAGACAGGGATACTCACATATGCTAGTGAATGCTCAGGGACTTCCTAAGGCAGGGGCTGCACCCAGAGTAGCCATTAGTGCACCTGCATTACACAGAGGAGGCACAGACGCATTCCTGTTCATATTCCACCTCCTGAGCAAGCTCTCCTACCAGGAAAAGTCTCCACTCTTTGGTTGTACTTGCTTCATCTGAAAACTTTTCTTAACACCCAAGATAAATGGGAGACTATAAAGCTCTGCTTTTATGGCACTTTTCATGCAAAATGGATCCTTAAGCACTTTACTAACTTAAATCACACAGTTAGAGAATTAAATAATGTAAATTTTTATATATATATATTTGGTTTTAATGTATTACTACTTGTTTTATTGCTACTGTCCAAACTGAATAATTCTTTCTCTTCCGTTTTAGTGCTATTATTTAATATTTATATAACAGTGCTGATCAGAGGCCTCAGTAATACCGGTTTAGGTGGTATCCTGACTGAACTGTTGCACATCGTGCTCCTCAGGAGCAGATGCTTCAGAGATGAATTTTGTTTTTACTGAAGTCAGTGGCAAAACTTTCATCAGTTTCACTGAGGTCATTAGAGAGACCTGATCCAAGTATGGACCTGATAACTCTGTGATACCTGGTCTGACTGTAATTGGGATATCTGTGATTTTAAAGAGCCCAAGATCATTTTGTGGATGCTTGACTCCTGAATTTGTAGCAATCAGCTCAGCTCATGCTCAAGTCACAAGCATGACAGGTAGGTCTTTGGTGTGCACCTTGCTGAAAGTCAGGACTAAAGTGAAAGGACTTTTCAAAAGTGAAGGACTTTTAAAAACTGGGATTTAGTGGATGCAGAGCCCTGGCAGAAAGCCCTGTTGAGGCAAATAAAGAGCATTAAAATGCTCAGCATCTGTGTAGCCAAGTGGCCAGAGGCATAGACGAATGTGCGGATCTGCTTGCTAGATGATTGGGCACAAGCTTGTGGTGGAAAGGAGTGACTAGCTTTGGTTCAGACATGAGACTTGCTGGGGCCACAGGGCTCACATGTACAAGCTTCAGTGCAAAAATTAAGTGTGTGCTTTATTTCCATGATTATTTCTGGAGTGATAACTTTTGGCTCCCTGCAGTTTGCCAGCAGAGCTGCAGATTCCTGAAAAATTGCTTTGAATGTACTGACCTTTCTATTCTGGGACACCTTTCACTTGTGCCTTAGAAACAGTAGCAAGGCCCAGGGGACCAGAGCCTGCAGGCTGCAAACTGCTGTCCTAGATATTCCCCAGGCTGTTTTGAAGCACCAGCTTTCCCAAGGATGCAGAAAACCTGACCTTAGCACAACCTTTCTGGAGAGGTGGACAGGTGGACCCAGACAGAAAACAAAACAAAACAAAACAAAACAAAAAAACACTTTTGAATGGCTCCAGTGAAGTAATCCTTCACGGACAGTTGCCTATACCAACCACCAGACCCTCTTTCTTTTAATGGAAGTTCCTCTCTATTAATTCTATCTTATCACATGTTGGATAACAGCCAAGTCCCATGTCCAGTGGCCTTTCACAGCCCTTATGTACACCTCTTCTTCCTCGTGTCCTTAACCAAAATCTGCCAGAACTTTTTCAGTGGAAGATTTTATTTTTCTTTTTGTCGATCCAATGAAATAAAACCGTGTCAGGAGACTGTATTGATTTTCTAACACAGTCTGAGGGAAATCAGGTTTCCTGTCAACTTCCTTTTCTCCTGGCTGCCCACCCATGAAATGCTGCAGAGCCAAGTGGTTGCTAGCTCTGGGAATTTCAGAGGAAAAGCACTCAGAGCAGTCAGAGAGCAGGCACTTCAAATCCTGATAGTTCCCTACTGCCAGTGAGGAGATGCCAGGTCTCCAGGTGACTCAGGATGCACTACAGATTTTATGAAGAAAAATTGCAATACAGTAAAATTTTGGAAGACTTGTCACAAGACAGTCTTAGGGCCTGATCTTAATGGATTGCCCTATCCTGTTAAATACCCATCAATGGTCACATACTGTCTGGTCCTTCGTGTGACAGAATTGGACTCATTTTCATGGCCTTCCACAGTTCACTCCCCTTTTTGATGGGAAGAATTCCTTCTTCCCCACCACTGCCCTGTCTATTCAATGTTTCACCAAAGCCCTCTCAGATTTTGTTCTTCTCTCTGAAAACTCTTGTCCAAAAGATCTGTGCCAAATTAAGACTTTTAAAGAGCTTATTTCCCCACTCTGCTCCTGACACACCTGTGAAACACACAAAGATGCTGTAGAGACGCAGAGAGCAGAATGAATATGTGTTTTCCTGTGAAAGCTCTCACCCTTGCCTCTCCCTGCAGATCGCTGTTGCTTTCTGTAGCATTTCCCTGGAGGCTGCTGTCTGAAAGGCAAACCAGCAAGGGACAAGATGTCTCTGAAAAGAACAAAAGCCCAGAGAAAACCCTGAAGGGCCTTTCCATTCCTGCAGAGAATTATCCTCAAGGAGTCAAAAAGAAACCTCTGAACATCCGAACATCCGAAGAGAAGAGCCCTCTGAGGCTCTCAGATCAAGAAAAGCTTTTTCCTTAAATTTAAGGCTTCCTTCTACCCTTGCTTGATTTGGAGTGCCCAGCTGGAGGTTTTTCTGTACTCTAGCCACCAGAGGATAATTCAGAAACATGTGGCCTAGAACGGGGAAATACAGGGAGACCTTTCTTAGGCCATCCCAAGTGGTTTTGTCCATAGGGCCCTTTTCCAACTGACTTTGATTGTTTCAGGTTCTATCTCAACACAACACTTAAACATGGTACCAAAGCTTTCATGCATATTGAAGTTCTGCAGCAGCCAGGAGAGCAGTTGTTCAGTTCAGACAATCATGGCTATGCAACACTGGTACATGATTGGTTTTACAAAGATCCATACTTGTTGGTTTTGAGACCAAACAGAGTTTTCTGAGGTTGCAGTCACACTGAAGTTCCGTATGTTTCAAACAAACAAACAATGGCAACAACAACAACAACAACAACTCTATAAATTAAATTTCAAAATCCAGCAAGTAAGTGAAAGAGACTGTGGAAAGCTTGTAAAATACTGTTTTGTCTCATTTGTACAAATGGCCAGGACAGATTTCATCTTAGTTGTTTTTAATTAATTGCTCAGGTTTTCACCTCTTGCCTGGGAAAATATTCTATGACAATCTTGTAGCTCTAGAGACACACTTCTCCAATACCTCACTCTCTATATTTCTGAATCTTCAGTTCTCATACACTTTTTTTTTTTTTCAGTTCTCATACACATCTGCAGGGAAGCCTCTGAAGATCAAGGCAGTCTCGCAGACTGCTCTACCATACGCAAGAGGTTATCACAGCCCCTTGAGCTCTTACGAATGAGTACTCTCTCAACTTTTGACTCAAAAAGACCTAAATACAGTGTTGTATCTGGTTATTTTTATGACGACAGTCCACACCACACCACCATGCCACTCCTGCACAGGATGATCTTCAGCAGGGCTCCTTTGAAGCTCCTGCCCTGTGGTGTGGTCCAGCAGTGCAGTGCTGTAAGTTCTCTGCCACCATGAGACCCCACATATTGTGGCTATACCTGCAAGTCTTAGTGAGAAAAAGGCCAAGACAGTGTGAGAATGATGCCAACTGTGCAAATTGTGACATGGCATGTGTGGCTTGTCAGAGCTTCAGAGTTTGGGAAACACACTGGTGGTAGCAAATGCCAGCTTGTCCTGATGGCTCTCTTCCCTCCTGGACCACAAATTCATTTCAAACTTCTCAGGAGATGAGGAGAAACTCAGATGCACTCTTTCTAGAATTTCAAGCTCTTCAGCTGGTGATGTTGTTCTGTTAAGTGATGTCTTTATATCTAATTTCCTTTCCATTATAACCTATAATAGGGCAATATTGCAGTTCCTTCTGCCAGACTCTCAAGAGCATGTAGTCTCTGGTGTGTGGGCAATAAAGACAAAATGCCATCTCTGACTTGGTTGTCTTCTCTCCTTAATACTTTAATAGATGCCTAATGTATCTTTTATGTTCAGAAAGAGTTCATTAGTTTACAAATTAGCAGCCTGAAGTGAATTTTGCTACTACTGAGTGAGTTTCGATTTCTAGCAATATGTTTGTTTGAATTTTTATCTTTTAGGATTAGTGTTTATGAATTATAAGTGAGATGAACCACTCCGCTACATAAATTTTTGAGAAATCCACGATCGCGTCCTCTTATTGTCTCTTCTTGCACCCACACCTCCTGCCACTTCTAACTCAAAACCCACCCCACCATTTTCCCTGCTGTCAGAAGAAAATGTTGTATCTTTGCATCTGATTCAGCAAGGCAGATTAAGGAAGTCAAATGAGCTTGAATGAAAAAACTGATGATGACTCTGCACAGTTCACTTTGAGACCAGCTCAGCAGCTGCATCTAAAGACTGAATAATTGCCAATGGCCTTAGGTGACTTGCAAGGTGTGAGACTAAAAGATCAATGTCTAGAGCCTCCTCAGGTGTGAAAAAATACCATAAAAACTGAAATTCCAGGAGAAACAAAAACAAAACAAAACACTTGAAAGAAGTAGATTCAATTAAACAAACAAAAAAACAAAAAACAAACAACAACAACAAAAACAAATAAACAAACTAAAAAACAGTTTATGATACAAATCTGGTAATAGACAGCAGTTTGATATCACTGACAGCCTATCTCCAGTTTCTGTTCCTGTCCAGAGAGTTTAATTACTGTTACAAACTCCATTCCTATCAATATTGGAAGCTCTTGGGTAAGGATAACTAAGAAGAGAAAAGTGCTCTGTGAAAAGAAATGTGAAAATTCTACTGAATTTCAGCAACTTATTCCTACTGTATTCTTTGTATTTTGCTTCCTTTTTGGGGGGATGGGGGTTGGGGGTGGGGAATGGTTAATGTGATGAAGCAAGTGAGGTGGAAGAATTATCCAAGGCAGCAAAGGGTTAAGGGAGAAAAGTGCACTACTAGGTTAAGCATATTCTCAGGCCACTTCTGCTGCCAGGCCACCCCATGTCAGCACCTTGCTGCAACAAAACCGGTGGGAACCATGATCCCCCAATATGTCAGCGCTGAACATTTATTCTAAACATATAGGGTGGCTGATGCCAACCTTGTGAGAGCATTGGCATTGGAAATGCTTGAGGGAGATGCAGTGTAAAAATCTCCCAGAGGTTTTTGTCTAATTAAAATGACTGCTTTCTTACACCTGCCAAACCTCTTTTCTCTTCTGGCCTCAGTGGATCAAATTCTCTCTCAGACAGTTTCTGCAGCACAGCCAACCTCTTTTGCTGGCTTGAATAGCAACAAAAAATATACTCCCTCCCCAGGTCTAGAGATACAGCAAGTAATAATGTCCCTGTGGTGAGGGGGAATGAGACTTCATGGCACACATTCCCCATCCTGGGAGGATGATGCTGTGCGTTTCCAGCTCCACGCAATGTACTTTGGCAATCCTGGGAAGAGGAAGGGACAACGTGAACATTTTGGATGTCCAGGGATTGATCTCACCTATGCTGAGCCATCTGAAAGGCATGTAGTTCCAGCTCATTGCCTTGGATCTCCCATCAGAAGCAGAGCGAGATCACCACCTCTGATCATCTGCCAAATGTTCCTGAGCCCTCTGCAGCTGTTGTAGCCAGGCAGAAACTGCCCTCAGAAATTCGGGGCACTGTAATGCACAGTCAGAGGGGCTCAGGTGACTTCATGAAGCAGCAGAACTATGTGCAGAGGGGCGAACCCTGTAGAAACAGCTTTTTAATTAATCTGAATTCTTTCTCTGGTTGAAATATGTAGAAGATGCTACAGGCATTAGGGTGCCAGAAAATCCCTCACAGAAAGCTGTAGTGAAGTCCAGCTCTGGTTTTAGGCTCTGCAACTCTGTTGATGTCACTGAAGGCAGTCTTGGACAGCAGACTAGTTAAAGCTATAATAGCTTGAATAAATTCTAGGGTTTTGTTTTGTCTTTCAAAAAAACTGCTGCCTCTGAAAAAAAATTCAAACTGATAAGAAGTCTCAAAATCATACAAAACAATCATTTCTCCTGTACATATTTAGCGAACTTGCCCCAGCCTCTGCAGAAGAGTGCATGAGAGTGAGTTTGTAGGTCTGCACGCCTCATGGATGTTGCAGGCAGGAAATGGAAGATGACGTGCTTTGAACCGAGGAACTGTCCCCTGGAAATTCACAGTTTATTAAAACTTATTGCTTCAGGATAGCAAAAGAGAGGTTGTTTGCTTGTTCTTTCTGTTCGAAAGTCAGAGCGTAGAGCTGGGACAAGACATCAGTCAGATATTACTCCGTTCTCGGTGGTAGGCATTTCAATAGGTAGTCCCTGAGTTTGAAATAGTTGGTATCTGGAAACGTACCAGGCAAAGTAGCAGTATAGCCATACTACTCTGAAGATCTCCCTGATATCCACTTCTCAGTATCACAGATATCGTACATGCTAAAGGGCCCTTTGATCTAACAAACAAATAAAAGCCATCTCAAGTCTGGGTATACCACCACCTCTCAGGAGAGCTTCTAAGCCTGGATTCAGCAGCACATTAATGTAGCTATACAGCTTTTTAACCAGGCCTGTGTTATGTTCTACCAAACTAAACTGAACATACATGTGACTGCATGTATCACTGTAGATATACCCTAAAATTATCAACGTTAACATCCTGGGCTTCTTTTACCTAGAAATTTTATTCAGAATAGAACATGAAACAGTAAAGAAATGTGGAATATACTAAATATTAGGAAACATTTTCTAAGAGCAAAACCAGCAAGGAATGTAGTGCTAAGGAGTAGTCAAATAGAAACCAAGATATTGCCTTTTGAGACCATGCAGTACTCTTAACTGGGCATTTTGAAAGCAGACTAGACATGCTCTAAAAGAAATGGCTTAAACCCTATGAACAATTTAGAGGCCCCTTCTAATGTTGCTTTCTCTGGACATATGATATAAACTGTTGCTTTATAAATTATTTAGTTGCTATAAAGTGGTTGAGTGATTCTACTCTGTGGCTGGTCAGGCTCTACTCCAAACGTTCATTAATAACTGGGATGCAACAATAATCAAATAGCTTGCCTAGAAGTTTTCTCATGCTCTCACAGTGCATTAAAGCATCTTTGTTTGTTGAGAGTATGTTGAGAAGGGTCTCTAAATTTCCACTTAGGAAGTTTAATTATCATTCAGGACCCTGAAAATACTGAACCTATCTTTTCTCTCTGCTTCTGACTCCTTGGGATCTCTGAAGGGGATGAGGGTGAGATGGTGGCAGTCAGGAGGAGACAGGTCTACGGTATCTACAGCTGACCCCTCACCCACTACAAAGATGAGAAAGAGAGATGGAGGGTCTCAGTCTCTCATCCTGCCTCAAAAGAGAAGTTGTCTCCACTTTCAGCACTGGCCAGTGGGGTAAACTCTCAGGGGCTGCCTGTACACAGTTTAGGGGAAATTCTCTTTTTATGCGACACCAGCAACAATAGGGTAGCTATTTAAATGGGGTGCATATGTATTATGGACAAATTTTAAAAATGGTAGAGCCTTACAAGAAAGGCCGGATGCTCAGGAAGTCCAGGTTGACTATTAATTCTCAAAGGTTTACCAGGCATGCATCATGACATCAGTTTTTGTGAGCTGATGCCTTACTCTTGGGTGATTTGCACAATATCTCTCAGTACGTATGTTTCACCCTCTGATCTGTTCGTCCCTGCTGACTGTTTTCCCGTGCAAACCTATTGATTCCTACAAAGCCAATTCATGCAAATCTGCAGGAGCAGGACTTCATGGAGACCTAGTAACTCTAAGACAGAAAGGGAATGCATTTTGATATAAATCTTCACATGGCATAAGGAAGTCTGCTAGTTTCTGTGAATAAATATCATCTAGAAACATTTTTAGGTGAAGATAACGCTGTTTGGCCTGAAAGCAGTAAAGGGATAGTGCAGAATATCCATTTTAATTGTAATTACCTCCTTGTATGAAAATACTTATGCCTGTCATCTGCCTAGATATTTTTTAATTTATTTTATTTTATTTTATTTTATTTTATTTTATTTTATTTTATTTTATTTTATTTTATTTTATTTTATTTTATTTTATTTTATTTTATTTTATTTTATTTTATTTTATTTTTTCCCCAGGGGAAGAACAGATAATGTAGGAGAAATGTGGAACAAAACCTTTCTTAACTCTTTTTACTCATCCCGGTTGCCAAACACAGTTCTCAGATCTGCCCAGGTATTTCTCTTTCACCAGAGATTTAATTATTGCTTCCCCCATGTGACTCCAGTAGTGACATATCTTAGTCATAACATCTAATCAGTTGCTGGAATGCAGCCATCTTTGTGAAAGATGTAGCTGACACTATCCAGCTTTTACTCGATCTCCAACCTCATGCCTGAACACTGCGTATCATGCACAAAGCAGAACTTCTTACTTTTAAATAGGGCCTTCAGCCACAAACTTCTTGCAGAGCTCAACAGTAATAAAATCCCTTTGTGACTTAGTGTAGAAACATATCAAAGCTTTTAAGATTGGATAAGGCTTAAAAGTGACAAAGATCAAAGCCCAAGGGGCAAAAATTTCTGCTTGGAAAGCCAGGATGTTTGTCTAAGTTCTGGAAAAGATTTTTGCACCAAGAAGAAACTCACATACAACTGTTATTTGCTGACACTTCAGGAAGACTTCAGAAATGTTATTAGATAAAAAAAAAAAAAAAAAAGAAACAAGAAATACAGAGGAAAGCAATGTTTACAGCAGTAAACAACAACAGCAAAAATCAATAGCATTATGTTATTTAATCTGTGGTGTTTTCAAAGAGGGGCTGTGTAGTTCAGACATTAGCTAGTTCCCTATAGTTCCCCAGATCCAAAAGAATACCTCACTTAAAATAGGAAACATTTAAATATGCCATTTTAGGGGCATTGAAATCTTAACTCATCTTCTTTAAGTTTATTATTTTAAAGTCCATAGAAGAAAGACGAATATTATAGCTGGCAGGTTTTGTGGCTTGTAGAAATAGTGCCAGCAGATGATCTCACAACTAAGTGAAGTTGCAGGTTCAGGCAGTTAAAATAGCTTGACTGTACTTGGGTAACTCAGCACATAACATCAGCACCCAGCCTGCTTCCCTGCCTGAGAGTAGGAAGTACCCTGTCACTGGAACTGCTGTTTTTAGGATGCAGATGAAAGCATGAAGAAGAACTGAACTTAACACAGGAACATCACATGAGTATGTGAGAAAAAATGTGTATGCATCTTTATTGGAAATGGTGGACATCTTCATTTCACTCCCAAGGCTTCCAAGATTTGAAGTAGTCCTTGGTTATCTGACATCAATACACCCCCAAAAACCATTTTAATATGAACCTTGATGCTAAAACTTTGCAGCAGTCGTGAGCCAATTCGTTTGCAACATCCCAGTGAATTTACCTCTTCCCACTTCAAGATTAGCTGTAGCAGTTAGTATCTATCTGCTGCATCACAGAACAGTACTTTTGCTTCGATCAGCATGTAGGGAAGAAGCTGGGACAGAGCCAGCAGAGCTGGTCCCATGCCTGGCAGAAGAAACTTCTTATTCCCTGGAACAGGAAAGGAATGGAGATGACTGCCTCTCTGCACCATCTGTGGTTAGTAACATCACATCTTGGCTTGAGTGATCTGCAAGTTCCTTGGAGCCCTGCAAGTTTATTTTTCAGAGGAGCTGGTAGTATGAGTCAGACACCGTCCCTGCTACAATCCTGTTTACTACAAGTGTACACACAGTCTTATTTTAACGAAAGCAAAAGAAGCACACAAGCAGTTCATTTGCTCACAGCTCCCAGATCTGCCTCTCCACTCAAGACCCAGGTCCTCAGAGGTCTTCTTTCTCCCTTCTCCTGTGACCAGGCTGACAATTGCTTCTCTCCTACCCACTGTGTTGACCAAACATGCTGTATGTGTTTGCTGCCACAGCTGAGGAATATACCATGCAGCAAGGTGTTCTTACTGCTCAAAGACAGGAGGGCATCCCTAAAGTCTCCCACTATCTTGTCACCTTAAAGGGCCTGGGCCTCCTTCTCCCCAGTCTGAGCATGGTGTGCTGGGGCCACATCCAGGTGTGATGCTGCACGAGAGCGAGTCTTTGGCTTGGGATCTGGAGACACTGAGCTGCTCCTTGTGCTACTGTTTAGCTGCTTCAGGTCACACTGAAGTATCTCCACTTAATGTGGCATCATGGCAGGTAGGCTTACCCCAGGAAGGGTGATTTAATTTCCCAGTTGGCTGTAGCTGTAGCTGTGTTTGTCACCTGTATGTCAAAGGCTGGCATGTGGTAGTCATTAAATGCTTCCTGAAAATACAGTCACACCTTCTGTGTTTTAAATAGCACCATTCTGACGTCAATCTAAATGTGCTCATGACAGGATGAAAACTCTCAGCCCTTTGCCAGGCAGGTAGTGTTAGGTCTGCTGTATGGAGACACAAGAGCAAAAGCAAATGAAAAGCCAGATCTTCAGAGGCATCAGGGTGTCTAAAGAGCACTTAAGTACCTTTTCTCATTCGAGATTCTGAGAGATAGGTGTGAAAATCCCAGTGCCTACTGATTACCCTTAGACACCTTGACACCTGTGAAAGCCCAGCTCTTGACTTCCAAGTGACTTTACAAATTCACACGTAATGTAAGTGGTGACTCCAGGCATGACAGGGTGACAACCTGCTTGGTTCTTGTGCTTCAATCCTTTGCAGCCCTCTCTTTTCAAAGATATGAGTAACAATTTGCCCATAGCAATGGTGTTCATTAGGCCTGGTGTCCTGTCTAAGGTTCACCTTGGGGAAATTACGTTCTGTATAGTCAGAATGAATACTCTCCCTCTTCTTTAACAAATGGATGCAGTATTGTTATGTTGTTATTACATACTGATTTATAAAGCACCTTTCACATATATCACAGTGCTGTATGATCTAATTACAAAACACCTGAGGCTGAATAAGAAGTATCAGGAAAAGAAAATTGCTCAACACTTAACCTCTAATGCACTAAAAGAGCCAGAGCTATGGCATGAAGAGGGGACCCAAGATGAAGAAATCCATCAATCCTGACTGTATATAGGATCAAAAGCCTAGGTACAGCTAAAGCTGAACAATTAGGAAGTGGCCAAATGGAAGAATTATGAATAAAATGGTGAAGCCTTCATTAATCACTGCCTTTTCTCCATACCTCAAAGACTGTGGAAATCAAAAGGAGAGTGATGCTTTTGACTTTGCTGGGCTCTTTGATGCCCCTAAGCCCAATAGGAAGGATTACTGATACCAGAGTCCTGCTGTGTCACACCCCAAATTCAGTGTCTTAAAATGATTGCTATCCATATACTTCTGCAATCAGATAAAGGAAAAATATAGAGTATAATTAAAGTATATATATTTTTTCCTTTCTGGATGGATTTTTATTTCTGTCTTAATTCGGAAAATTGCAGTTTGCTTTCCCGAAATGATCTGCTCCATCTTTATAATTAAAATTCATTTAGATATTTTGGTCAATTTTGTGGACTAATTATATTGACTTATAGTTGAGAAGGTACTTTTGTCTTTAGTGTCTATTTGCCTGTGCTTAGAACATTTAGAAAATATCCTTTGGGCTTAAAACTCATGTTTGAAGAGATCAAAGGAGATGTGGGGATGGAAAACAATTGTGTAGAAGGCCTTTTCCACCTTTTCTGACACACAAGAAGACATGAAAAGGTAATTTTCCTCCTGTTTCTTACTTTATTGCCTTCACAAATTATTGGGACTATATGCCTTTGTTTCTACCAGTGTTCAGGGAAGGCTCCTCAAAAGACTGAATGGGTAAGGAGGAACATATCTCATCAATAATAAATGTCCTGTGCCTTTTGGCATTTTGATGTAGCTGTTCTTTGCTCAGAGTTTGAGGTTTTAAATAATAACAAACATGTATCAAAATAAAAAAGAAATTTTTATTCAGAATGGCTGGAAGGTCTCTCTTCACCACCACAAAGGTTTCATCATTTGGGGTTTGGTCAAAGACTTAATCCTGTGGACACTTTCTTTTTTACTTGATTTCGACAGGTCTTGGATCCTATGTAACGAATGAGCTGCTTAACCTGAATTCTGCGTGAATAGAAAGAGGTGCAATCCTCTGTCTTTGTGGGTCACAGTAACAGTTCAAAGACATGTTTTTATTAGTTGTTTATTTTTTAGAGAGGTCTCCAGCAAAAGTAAAGACTTTCATGAAGGATTCTTCTCAGGCTAAAAAACAAATGAAGTCCTAAGCCTTGCAAGATTTGCTGACATCACATCTTCTTTGAGATCTGATGGTGTCTATCTCAATGACCTAGCTCACTGACTTTATACTACTGCATATAGAAAATAGCTCAATATGTCCACAGGATGAAATCTGCTGAAAACTGATGGGGATGCATGTGGTTTCACTTCCAAGGGGGTTCAGAAAACACTTTTTAAGGCTGGTAAAACAAACTTATGGTTTCTCTTCAGGCCCTCTGAAAGAGCTCTGCTCAGATCCAGAGCCTGAGCCAAAGCCTCAGAGACGGTTATCCCACATGTCCCACCAATTGTCTTCACTCCCCAGAAAGAGTGGATTTCTGAGCAACAGGTGATTTATAACAGTGCCTCTTTTTTTCTGGCCCCCAAACTCTGTAGCATCTCAGCCAAACTGAGGAACTGTTTGGCTGAGGAACTGCCTTGGGTGTCTGCCTTTATTGCTTGAGCTGCCTGACCTAGACTTACATGTCCCTTTTAATTAAATAACACTCCACTTGGTTTAGTAGAGGTAATAAAAAATGATGAGGATAGTACAAGGTACCTTTATCTTGCCTGGCTGACCTGGGGAAGCTGCAAACCCAATCTGTGTGTCTAGAAAACACTTCTGTTCTGGGGCTGGAGGGGAAAAGCCATCCTTGTCTTTCCTAATATTCTCCTCCAGGGCAAATTAAAGGTACCTGGGGTTTTCTTTCTTCTCCCTCTGCCATTCTACCCTTCACTTTAAGGCTTCTTTAACTTCCAATCTCCTTAAAATTGTGTTAAAGGAATAGGAAAAAACATTGCTTTTCTCTTTTCGCCTTGGAGCTAAAAGCTTTCTCTTTTCTTCACAGTGCTTGTTAAATGTGATAGACAGAGTGAAAGCTTCATAAATCATAAACAAGCAGAGGACCTAGATAAAAGTCACTGAAAACTGAGGAAAAGAGAGGCCCCAGCACACACATTAGGGCAAGCATCAAGCATGCAGTGCTTATTTTGAACTAAACTAGTGGGAGGCAGAGGGCATGCCTCTTTTGTGCCTAAGCCATGAACCAAAAAAAAAGTCAGTGGGACATGAAAAATAAGTCAAGAAACAGCTCTTTGTTACACAGCCATAGATAGATGCAGATTTCCTCTTTCCAGTTTCGCCCACCACTCTACAATGACCACCTGCTTTTGTCTCTGTGCCTCTTTGTAACAGGGGAAGGCTCCTCCAGCCAAGGGGCAACTTCCACTGCTGCTCTAGGGATAGCAGCTAGGGATAGCAGCAGCAGCAGCAACGTTCAGAGCACTCCAGCAGTGAGAAACACCAGGGCATGAGGCTTGCAGATCAGTCTGTGCTTGGGGTTGATATGTATGAGTGAGTAATCTGGCAGGAAAAAAAAAAAAAGTAAAAGCAGTTCATATTACCTCAACAGAAAACGTTCACAGGTGATAAACAGGAATCAGAAAAACTGTTCCCAGTCGGTTCCCATCCTCCCCACTGGTGGGGTCCAGCCTTCCCCTGCTCACTTTCTGCTTGTACACAGTCTTTAAATTTATAATGAAAGTTTTCTTTTCACTGTATGTTGAATTGCTCTCCTGTGAGCATTTTTATCAATTTTGAGGGAATGGTTCACCTCTTTTCACAAATTTGCCATTATCCTTGATATTGTTGATTCTTATATAGCATTCTAGCCTGCTCACCAGGATGGATTTGCACTAACACTAGTCACATTGCTTTGTTTCTACCATTCTCATTAAGGCATATTTATGTTTTTAGCTTTAATAATTAAGGTCCTGTCTAACTGTACTAAGACACATCTGCATAAAATTTCTTGGATCCCATTCAGTTGTTTCAAAACGACAAAATCTACAACAAAATTTGAGCATATTTGAGCATATATCAAAATTTGAGCTGTTGTTTTAAAGAAATGGTACTTCAGCAGTGTTTGAAATAAGTTCTATAAAGTTAATTTAGTGCAATTTAAAATCTTGGTAGGGAATGTTTGTCTGTTTTGGTTTTGTGTTCCTTTTCCTGATAACATTTTCTGCTAGTGCCTTGTTTTTACCACCTAAACAGACAGACCACGGAGCAGCTCTCTTTTCCCAACACATCCTGGGGCAACCATGGGAAAAGAGATGTTTGGTCCTTTGCAGCAAGTTTCACTTTGCCTTTCCTCTTCAACCTTTTGCAATATTAACAAACCTGCTTTCTCCCCCACAGGCTGCCTATTTCAGATACACTCTGGAAATTTCATGTCTTGATTTTTCTCCTAGAAGCCCTGAAAAATGCTGTTCCTTCCTTGAATCCAGTACAACCTTTAATAACTGACAATAGGGGTTAACCTTTGGTCTGGGGAAGTACAAAGCGGTAAATCCATTGCTGTTCTAAAGGGATGAGTTTGCATCAGGTGTTTCAATTTTTTCCTTTAGGAAAAAAAAAAAAAGTAAAAAAAAGAACAGATAATCTAATACAGCTGTGGCTGGAAGGAAACAAGACATTTGTAACAGCTTTTAAAGCATTATAAAGAAAGCATGCCAGGAACAAATACTGTGTTTGTGTTCTGAGGCTAAAACATGACAGTTCTGAAAGAAGAGATTTACTGAATCAGGTTTGATGCCTTAAAATAATAAGAGGGTAGGAACTTCCAGGGGAGGAGGGGGAACAGAGTTAGGGTATGTGGCCTCTTTTAGAGAAAACATAAATGTGCACAGAGCAGAAAAGAATTGAACATTTAAGCCTTAGTTTATTTTCACAGAGCAAAAAGCTCTGTAATGTTAAACATTTATCAGGAAGGCTCTCACTGCTGTGGTCATGCTGAGCCCAGAAGTTGATTGGGTTCAGTGGTTTTAGTCACAACAGCAGGGTGCTGAATGGGTCCCTGTAAGAGCAGCACACAGCCTCCTGGGGAAGGGCTGGAGGGACATCAGCACAGGGTGGAGGAGGAATAGGAGGGCTGAATATTTGGTGGCAGCAGGGGGAGAGGCGTTAGCTGGGGTTTGGACTGTAGTCAGGATCACTGTGCTAAATCCGTTTCTGTGTGTCAGATCATGCAGTGCAGCCAGGGTTGGGAGAGCTTCTGTCCCAGCCTTTTGACCATCTAGCTCTTTCTATCTGAAATGTCTTGTTAAATGCCTAGAGCCAAGGCAGTTGTGTCCTCAGCTCCTTAGAGATCCCTGCCAGCAAACTGGGATCAGAAGCAGGCATGTCTTTGCATGAACGAACATGCATCTAACTTCAGTTTTCCTGGAAATGAAGTAAAACTTTTGATATTTTTTTTCTTAGTGGTTTTGGATTATTCTTTTTTCTACTTCTAAATAATTTTCATTTTATTGATCTTCACTACCCATAAGCACCAATGGCCCTGCACAGAAATTAAATATGCATTCACTATTCTTGTTCAGCATTGGTAACTTTTACCTGTATCTCTTTTGATGTTGTCATATCAATATGGGATTTTTTTTGCCTTGCCCAGTAGGGATATCTGGAGAGGTGAGGGGAGGCAAAGGGTTTTCCAAGACAGTTGTTCAATGTCCCAGTTCAGTCTTAGCACACATGATGTTGTCACTTTTTTCATAACAACAAAATAGCTGTGGGTTGATTGGAAAGAGGAGTTGCTAAAAGGAATGGTGAATGAGCTCTGAGTGACTCTGGTTTTCCAAAAGCAAAGAGTCATTCAGCCATGAATAATGACCACAGCACAGATGACAAGATAAACACAGTATATGAGATTGAAGTAGGCACACAGCTTTTAAAAACGTCATCCCAACAATGCCAGCTGCTAAATTCATTCATTAAACAGTGACGAAAATGTTCTTTAAAGAGGGTAAAAAGCAAATTGGAGCCAAATGGATGCATAGAACTTCCTCATGTATCCACATACAATCACACGTGCTGCTACATTTATACTTATTAACACGTTATTCACTACTGTAGTCTCGATCAGATAAAAACATGCTTTATGTACACACACATGTTCTCCCACAGGCCTTAATTTAACACTGTAATGCACAGAGCACACAGAGCCTATAATCTTGACAGTTCTGAGAGAAATTGAGGCAGCAGGAACTTAATTCACAAGGGTAAACTATATAAATACATTGTATAGTTTAATGCAAATGATATTCCTAGAGCCAGTGGTGATCCAACTAAGCTAGGAAAGTCCTGTGACTGGAGACACTTTAGGCAAACTTTTTAGTATCTACTATCAAGTCAATGTTCATTGACTGTTTGAAAAATGTCCTGGAGGAGTTGCTTTCCTCTCCTATTCTGTATGGAAGTAGCCAACTTGTTGTGTCATATAAACACTGCATATTTCTCACCCTTGTAAAAGGGTGTAGTCATGCAATTCATATTCTGTCTCTGAAAAAGACAATTTTTGTTTCTTCAGATGGAATATGCCAAGATAGCTTACACAAAGCCCTTTTCAAAAAACATACCGGACCCTCAATTTGGTATCTTCAGCCAAAAATGTTTGTTCGTCTTAAGTCCTTGTTGTAAGCTAGATTCATAAACAGTCTGATGATGATAAAAAGATGACTTCTGTCAACTAACTATATTGAATAGCCCTATTCCTATGGTCTAGTTTTGGAGCAGCTTTGCCTGGATTAGGACAACTAATTTGGCCTTCCACTGTTAGTGCTCAAGTGATGATATCAGAATGGAGGATAGCCTGGACAGCTAGGCATTCATCACAGCCTGTCTCAGGGCTCAGGCAGTAGTAGCCCTCTGAAGAAAAGAACAGCTCCAGAACAAAATCTTGAGGAGGTGGGGAAAGTATCAATGGATGAGTTAAAAATCAGCAGCATTCCTCCTTCTGATATCAAGAGAAGAATTTAGATGACAGGCGATCTGAATATAGCTCAAAATTTGCTAGAGAGCTGAAAGATTCAGCCTGCCTGTTCACCTGCCTGCTATCCAAAGCCACTAAGCTTTATGCAGCCAGCGGAGAGCAGCTGGGATTTTATTCCACTGTGACACCTCTGCTAGGTGCCTACAGCCCTTTGCCATTTGTATTGTATGGCTGCATATTACCTCAGTGAAAACTGTTGCAGTCCAGCTGGAAGCTATTGGATTTAATAACATTTACTTCACTACAAGAAAAACAAGGTAAAATCCTATCTGTGGTCTGTGTGGTGGTTGTAGGTTAAAGATGATTTTCCATATCTGTTCATCTGGACGAGTGCTCCTAGAAGAATGCTAGGACTTCCAAAACCAGGTTATGAGGATCTTCTAATACCATCCACATCAGAGCATACAAGTCCTCATCAGACAGTGACAACTTTGTCCATGTTGTGCTTTAACCTGGCAGGAAGCTAAGCACCACACAGCCATCTGCGTGCTCCCCTACAGTGGGATGGGGAGAGAATCAGAAAAAAAAAAAAGAAAACTTATGGTAAAACCACCCACCAGTCAGTCTCCAAGCAGCAGCCGACCTCCCGGCCAACCCCTCCAGTTTTATTGTTCCATATGATATCATATGGTATGGAATATCCCTTTGGCCAGTCTGGATCAGCTGTCCTTATGTCACCTTCCAGCTTCTTGTGCACCCCAAGCATCCTCGCTGGCAGGGCTGCATGAGAAGCTGACAAGTCATTGTCTCTGTGTAAGTACTGCTCAATAAACAACTAAAACATCGGTCTGTTATCGGCATTATTTTTTTCTTAAACACAAAATATGGCAACATATCAACCACTATGAAGAAAATTAACTCTATCTCTCCCAAAAGCAGGACAGCCTACCAGGAGAATACATTAACACATACAATATGTATGCAAAATCTTTTTGGGGAACCATTCTGTCTTAACTGGATATAGGATTTCAAGAAATCATGAAGATATTGTGTCTATTTCTTTGGACGAGCATTCCAAGGAAAAGAAACCACTGAGCATCATAAGCAGCTCTTCTCCCTATATCCTTGCTGTTTATAATCTGTACAAACTTAAGGGGAGAAGGGTGTATCTATCACTGTTTTCTCTTTGTTCTAGCATACAACAAAGGTGCCTTTTCACAGGACCATATGATAATTCAGGTTGGAAAGGTTCCTCAGGAGGTTTTTGGTCCAACCTTCTGCTCAGAGCATGGTCAGCTGTAAGGTCAAACCAGCTCTCTTATGGCTACACTCATTTGGGTCTTCAAAACCTCAAAGAAGGGGGAATTGGAGACACAGTGCCTCTGGACAGCCTGTTCCACTGCTCGGCTGTCCTCAAATTGAAAAGTTTGTCATTAAATCCAGTCTGAAATTCTGGTATTTTAATTTATGTCCACTGTGTCTCATCCTCATTCCATGTACCACCATGAGGAGCCTGATTCTGTCTTCTTAGGTAATAGGAATGAAGACTGAGGGCTATTTTTTATTTTCCGCGGTAGACATAAATAAGCAGAGAATGAATCTGAGCTGTGAAAATACCATCAAAATACTTTGATGCTTTTTGTATGGATTGCAGATTATGTTATTAGGTGCAGCTGTGGGCATAAGAATAATTTCAGCTGCTGCCTCTTAGGAAAATGATATATGCTTATATTGCCCATCAAACCCATGTCATGAGTTCATGAGCTTCACACAAGGCAAGAGGAACAATGTAGCCATATATATTCCAAGGCATAAAGACAGGATCTTACTCAATTACTGCATTTATTGTCAATTTAGAAAAAAAACACACAGCATGCTTTACTTTGTCTTTTTATTTTTTATTTTTTTAATTTATTATTATTATTTTTATTTTTTTTTTACAGAGAGATGTGTGGATACTTTAAACATTTTTCTTGCTTAGAAATCTGTCATGCAAAGGACAATTGAGATCAGTGTTAATCCAATGGAAAGTAGAGCTGAATGTCCTATCATACATGCTATTATTTTAAGTGCAGGAGGTATACACAATATTTTGTCAGATCCCAAGGGCAGAGAATGCATTGTTACCTAGCTATGACACATACTGCAACATAGAAAGGGACATCAAGAGCAAAACGGGCCTGAGTCTTCCTAGCCTTGGGCATTGGTGTTGGAAGGGTTCCTGAAAGAAGGACATTTTTGAGAGAAATACCTGGAGCTGCTCACTGAGAAAAGCTTACTGCTTCTAAGACAGGATTCAGAAGGTCTAAGGAAGACACTGAGGAGAGCAGCCTAAAGGCAGCCAAACAAAGCAGTAGTTGCAGGACCTGAGTGAACACATTAGCACATCTGCATGCAGCCTTCAATCTATGTTTGTCCATTCAAATGAGTGGCTTGAGGAGTAAATTATTTTTGTATGAACAGTATTTATGTTCATACAAAAAAATAAATAAAAAAAAGTCCTGAGGTAAAGTACATACCTTAATCGCAGTGTTTTGTGCCAGCTAGAAGGCAAACAAGGGGAGGGATAAACACAGTGTCTTTTGGAGCTGCTTGACAGACAAGTTCCATGTCCTCTAATTGCTGTTTGCAGCACTACAGACACCTGAGGCGGCTGTGGAAAATCACAAGGGTGAGAAAGGCTTTTATGCTGTAGAAGGGCATTCAGAGAAGCATTCAGCTTGTGTTTTTAAGAGCAAAGTATATAATAAATAAGAACCTTATTTTGAAGACAATAATGTGGGCAGAATGACTCCGAAGGAGGAGCTGTAATTTCCAGCCTGTCTGTCACTGACAGCTCTGATGAGGTCCAGACACTCAGTCCAGGCAAGCGTCCTCTACACAACGATGTGACACAGAACAGATTTTCAACATCCACAACAAAGACAATGTATGCTCTGTTTTCTTCTTAAGACAGCCCGAACAACTGTCTTGGTAGCTTGAGCAGGGAAAATAAATATCTTTACTCAGATCAGCACTATTTTTTTTGCATTTTCACCAATTCCCAGATTAGGGGTGGAGTAAATGTGGTTCACTTCTTTGCTCTGGGTAATGCTGGGACAAACCACTAAACTGCTCTGTGCCTCAGTTTCTCTGTCTGTAAAATGGGGATAGGGATCCTGAGTGAAATCTGTGAAGGAAGTGAGCTATATAGGAGGCAAGTTTTATTATTTTGTTTTGCAATCCATTATGTCATCCTTATTTTCTTTATTCCTTTTAGATGAAACTCAGGTTTTAACAGAAACAGAGCTGTTCAGTGCCTTCATGAGCTGCATGGATGAAAGTCTACTGACTTATTCAGCTTTTGTCCTGCACATCCACAGGAAGCTCCAGGGACTGCTTAGAGAAGAAAGATAAGTGATTTCTATACTCATCTCCAGAAGGCTGGACTGGGCCTCATTCAATGGACAGTGTGAGCTGGGATCTCCAGGACATATAGGTATTTTATTCCCATTTCTTTCAACAGAAGGTGGAGAGATATAATGCCTGCTACTTAGGAAGACACCTGCATAAATGGTAGAAAAATTTAGCTAGGGAAATACATCTGATTGTGATGAGTTACCATGGCATGGTATATAACTAGCTTCCTCCAAATTTGTCTTCTTTCCAAATACTTCCTATGTTCTGCTGGTCCATAGTCCTGTCCTGTTTCCTCTCACACCAACGCAGAAATGAAGTTTCTGCTCTCGTTTCTCCTCTACTCTTATTCCCAGGTTCTTGACACAACCATTTTTTTTTTTTTTTTACAAATATTTGATTTCTGACATTTTTTCAATATTTTCAAAGCATCTATTTGTAACACTGGAAATCCGTTCAGCTTTCAATGGCCAAATGCCAGAGATTTTCAAGTTTTTAATTTGGTAATTTGCAACCTGAGGAGCAGGACAGATAGGAAATGATCAGCTGAGCAGAGGACCTGTGCTGTGATATGCCTGAAGAAAGTTAGGCTGGGGTTATCACAGTCCAGACAAGTCGGAAAGTCAGAATGAGCGGGAACTCTGGCAGGAAAATTAAAAATACCTCACACACATTTGATCATTTGAACTCACCCATAAATTAGCTTTCAGTCTGATGAAAATTTCAGTCAATTCCCAAAGCAACTATGTCTGCTTTACCTTTCCATATGCCATTTTTCCTATGAAACCAAGGTCCTGATTAAAACAAAAACAAAAACAAAAACAACACAAAACAAAAAAAAACAGTTATCTTCATTTTACTAAGATGGAATTTTAAAGATAAAAGGGATTGTGTATGGATGCGGGGTTTTTGCACTTAAGGGTTAACAGAGGACTTAATGCTGCGACAGCCAGAAATCCGGAGTCAAAGAAACAATAAAATTAGGAAAATCACATGTGTATGGTAACAGAGTATATTAAAGTACATGCCACTTGAATTTAATCAGGAAATCCATTTGATGGGGACATCTCTTGGAGCAAACCTAATTTAAGCCTAATGACATTTAATAGTGATAGCTATGGCTTGGTGGGGATGGTAATTCCATTTAATTGGGATGCCTCCAGGTGATGCAATGGTGCTTGTGTGTGTGTGTGTGGCTGGTTCTGACTGTTTAGTTATCTGAGTGTTTAGTTATCCAGCAGCAGCTTTCACACTCTGTCTAACTGTCAAGCATGAAGGCAGCCCAAGAAAAAGGGTATGAAAATCCTTCGCTGTAGCTAGAATTTGGCGAAAAACATAATGTATTCACAATTCACAATGCAATTCTAGTTGGTCTCTTAGCTCCTGCCTCCATGTCTGACCCCTCAGAAGGACTCTATTCCTGCTCTCCTTCACAGCATCCTCACCTAACTTTCCAGAACCCATCCCATGCACATAAGCTCGGTATACAGCTTCCTGGAGAGTGACATGAATATTGCAATGGTATCTGGCATCAGATGGAAATTCAGGCTCATAGGGATGAAGGCCATCCACAACGGTGTCCAGAGAAGTGAGGCAGATTGCCAGCAGTCTCCCATTTAGTAACAGAGACTCTAATATCCATAGCTCTGTTGGAGCCATTGCTGCTGAATTAAAAGTCTTTGTGTATGTTTGTTCAGACTCTGTAGCACCAGCATCTAGCTTATTACTGAAAAGCTCTTTGGAATACCTTGAATAGGAAAGTGTCCAGGAAAGCCAAATTTCAACATTTTGGAACTCCTTTCTCAGTCCCAGCGAACTGTGATTGTGAGAAAAAATAAATAAAAAATTGATCATTTCAGTTCCCTCTGTAGGACTCACTACATCCACAAAGCTTAACACTTAGATCTTGTATGCACACAAAAGTGGCATTGATTTAAATAATCAGGTTTAAAATGAATTTAACTGAACTAGTGCAACCTTTTACGTGGACTTCAAGTCAATTTAAAAGAGCCTTTTATCCTTATTGCTCAAGGGTAGAGTCAGATAATCATAAGTGATTGAGTTAAAGTGTGTCAAGAAGTTATCATCTCTTCAGAAGAAGGCTACTATTCTGTCTGTTGGAAACTAACCCCTTGTCTCTGTTGGAATTTAGCTCCTCACCCCATTGCAGCCCTCAAGACTTTGCAGGTGTTCTAAGTTCACTGTATTGCAACTGAAAAGTGATGGTTCTTCCACCATTGAATCCCTGCCTTCACTTTGAAGCTACATCAAAAAAGAGCAGGGGGAAGGGTTTCATTCCAGAAAGCCTGGAGGGCAGCAGTAGGAAGAGGAACACTCTCAAAAAAAAATTAAAAATATATATATATATAAATATATAGATCATATTCTCTGTCAGTATAAAGGATTGCACGTCTTGATTGCAATGAACTTCCAGCCATTTGGATTCATAGAGAATTTGATACTGAAATCTTCAACGTGGCATGCATAAAGTATATAGATGGGATGAAGCAAAGAAAAAAAGTGCAAAACTGAAAGTGTGTGTGCACATTCTGTGGCTCTTTCCTCTCCTGAAAACATGCAGTTCCTTTTCAGATGGATTATAATGTTTATGTCCTTGAAATTTGTCTGAAAATATCATTGCATAACTTCCACAGACAGGAAGAAACCCAAAAGGTAGAAGAATACTGTGATTAGAGAGCAACCATGGAGCTGAGTAAGGGAGGGATTTTAACAACGAAAACTGGTAAGACTAGTTAAAAAGAATCCCATCTCAAGTGAGATAGATGATGCTATTTCAGCTTTTCACATGTTCAGTTGGAAGGGTGAACTGGTCTCTTCTTAAAATTTCAAAATACTGCATTTTAAAATAGATCTGCTATTTTTTCCTATTTTTAGACTCAAATTTACTTTCTATTCCAAAAAGATCATCTTGACCTCCTAAATAAAACATTTTAATTGAAAAGAAGCTGACGTAATGCCAAAGGAGAATACCAGAGAAGTTAGCCCTGATCTACGAAAAAGTTAATTTTAATGAATCAGCATCTACTGACAACAAGTCAAAACACTCCTTTTCAGCTCCAGACCTGGTCCTTTAATGTAGTTTTTTGAAAGTCAATATAGCATGTCATATCCAGCTTGCTAGATGTATTTGGCTGATGGCTAACTGTACGCTCCTGTGATAAGTCACATAAAAATGATGGCTTATGCAACCTGCCATGCAGCTGGACAAGTATCCAAAATATGAGAGGAGATATGAGTTTGGTCACATAAAGAGTTCAGAAGTGGCTACGTGAACCAAAAAAAAATGGAACAAAGTAGTTCTACAGACCTCTGTTGCCAGCTGGGGAGCACCTCTGCTTAAAGTTTTCAGACAGCACATTTGCAAATTGAGAAATTGTAACCCTGCAAATATACATATATATATATGCATCCATGTGGATGTATATGAATGGATTGGGCAGTCTCCAGATTTGTTGCTGTTAGCACAGTCTCTACAAGAATAATGGAACTAACTTCATTTTTTCTCTAATATACCTGAAGAAAAGAAACAACAGCATTCCCACCCCAGGTTAGGAGACAACAGAACATGTTTCTCCCAGCCTTTAAAGAAGAACATGCAAACCCTGAGGAATTTCTCAGAGGATGTGATCTTCCCTACACTCAGTGGCTTTGTCAGAGCAATTTTTCATTGCTACATTATTATGCATGGAAGTGCACACTCAAGCCATTTCTGTTGATTCAGAATAGTGTTTACTGAAATATGCTCTGCAGTTTACCATTCCTTATGGAAGATAATATTGTATATACAAGAGCAAATTGAATATATGCAGTGCAGTAATTGCCATCATGCCCAACAAGTTGATGTGTTTGAATATTCAAGATAGATAAGGTTTCTCTAAGGATTACCCCTCAGCACATTCACCAAATTTAATTTCTTATTGTTACTTAAAATTTCTTCTAGCATATTACTCATAAAAGAAAAAAAAAACTGTGAATACTTTCTTTGAGAAAACTTTGCACGTGTTTCTTACCGTATCCACCCTTGGGATCTTTGAAAAGCAGTTTTATTTTTCCTCCATACAGTAATGGTTCAGCCACTGAAAAGCAATCCAAGGACATTTTTCTAGGAAGGAGTTTGGGGGAAGCTGATGCTGACAATGCAAACTCACACCCCTCATGTTCTTTAAATACCCTGATTGATTTATTCAATATTTGATAACACAGTTATATGCTAAAAACCTGAGCCAGTTATCAGATACTGTTGGGAAGGAGTTTTAGCCACAATTTAAATGGTGACATGAAGGAATACCTATGAGAAAGAAAAGGTTTAGGAAAATGTGAGAAGGTGACAGGATGTCCCCTTTAGTGATTCATATGGGATTCTGATACAGAATGGCAAGAAGCAGAGACTGGAAGAAGACATAATGAAAAAAACATAGGCAAACTTGTCAAAGCAAGGGTCAAGTTCCAGACCTGGCGTGAGAGCACTTGCTATGCATGCACACATACAGATCCCCCTGCCCCTGCATCACTTCTACCTCACTATGCTCCCTCAGTGCTCCTCACACTTCTTTGGCACACCACCTCTGCTGATCTTCAATGGTCTCCTTCATGAAGTTCCCAAGTCTCTGGCTCTTCATCTTGTCAGAACCTCAACACTGTTGGGATTAGCTTGCCTGAGCCCCAATTCCACATGGGTTGTGTGCCAGGGAGTTTGCACTGTGAACAAGTATATAATATAGACTGATATCTATTAAATAACTTTATTTTATTATATTTTATTTTATATTTTTTATTAACTGAAAGCCAGCTGATTACAGCACTGTAAAGTCAGTCATTTAGCAACCCAAGACTGCCGAAACTGTCCAAAACAATACAATATGCCATGTTTGCAACCTTTTCTTTTGGAGAGAATGGGAGAAAAGCAAACTGCAGATAAAAGACATTAGTCATGTTGTCTGATGGGCCATTTGGAAGCTTTTGTATATTAGTATGTCAGAGGTATGTAGGAACCTATATGAACTGGAAAAGCACCAGGGAAGCACCACTTGCTCAATTTTCAGGAGTTCCTTTGTCGCTAGGGTTTTGTTTCCACTGATCCACACTGTCCTTGCACCACTGCTTTGTTACCAGGAGGGCCAGCTTGAGCCTGTTCCACCCAGGATGTTAAAACAGCAAGCAAGCCTCTCTCTCCAGCCCTCCCTTCCTTTCCTGATTCAAACAAATCTACTTTCATGTTCCCTCTGGCTCTGGCTCCTGGCTTTGAAGCCCCCTTCTTCTCTTTCCCCCTCCCTTCTCCCTCCTCCTGAGTATTCCTGAAAAGAAGAAAAGCAGAGAAGCAGGATTTTGCAGTAAACAGCAAGAGGATTTTGTGGCACTAATCAGCACTTGCAAATTAAGATTAACAAAAGTGCAAACAAGCCTATGTGATAACTCCACAGCCTGACCTAATCTTAATGAAATCTACAAGATCTATTTATACAAAAAATAATGTTTTATTTTTTTTGTTGCTTTTTTTGCTTTCAACATGGTATAATTTGCACATGTAGATTACAAGTGACACACACAATTGTTTTGCCTGCATAAGTTCCCCAACTTTAAAGAGCTTACTGACAGTTCCCTGCAAAGTGAAGACATGCAGCTGACAGAGCTGTCTCAGTTTTATTCAGCTCCAGCAGGAGGGCTCTCTCGCTTTTCTTTTAAAAATACATTCCATTTAATTCCTCACTTCCCTGAGGGCATCAGGCAATTCTGAATGCCAAGAGGATGGGATCTCTGAAAGCTGGCCTGGTAGCATGCTGTAGAGTAAGGACAGAGACACATAATTTTGTCTGAAGGGCTTGGGGATTGTGTATTGGCAAGTCTGACCTAGGCTCACCTTTTTTTGAATAACACCAACTAAGGCTGACCACTTGTGTACATGGAAATCTATATTTAACTTTAACTGAATGTATATAACATTCAGGATTACCACAAAACTGCCATTCTCCACGTTATGGCTGCCAGGATGAGAGAGTTTATGTTGCTCTAGCTGAAAATTTAGATGAAGCTCAGTTCTGGATAGTTCTCATAATCCCAATACTGGCTAAAACTGTTGCAAAACCATCAGGCACGGGCAGATGTGAGATGGAAGGCATAACTTCTTGCTGTTTAAAACACCTGCACATCAACAGTCACTTGAAGTTGTCTATTTGTCTAATATTGCCAGCATCATTTGGGAGATGGTTAGAAATTGTTTCTGTCTAAATCTACATCATTCATATTAGTGAAGAAAGCCAGAAATAGAAGCCACCATCAACTGCCCTCGGAGAGGAACAAGCCAATAAAGATACATGGTGTGCCACCAATCTGATATGTATCTGATGCACTCCGAAGATCTGTACCTCTGAACAGTCTTAGAGGAAATTATGTTGAACTTCTGCAGACAAGACAATCCTTTCAAAAAGTTATTGTGTTCAAGTACTTTGTACAAATAGCTGAAGGGAGTGTGAAGAGAGGACAGAGCCAGGCTCCTTTCGGTGGTGCCCAGTGCCAAGACAAGACGCATTGGGCACTAGCAGGTTCCATCTAAACATCAAAAAAAAGTTCTTTACTGTGTGAGTGATGGAGCATTGGCACAGGCTGCCCAGAGAGGTTGTGGAGTCTCCCTCTTTGTAGATCTTCAAAAGCCATTTAGACATGGCTCTGGGCAACCTGCTGTGGGCAGCCTGCTTGAGCAGGCGGGTTGGACCAGACGGCCTCCAGAGGTCTCTTCCATCCTACCCATTCTGTGATTCTGATTCTGTGAAACAGAGAATGAGTGTTGCAAGCTGAAGACAAAGAGATCTTTGAGGACCAGTATGTGTATGTAATTGAAAACTTTACATTGCTCTTCCTCATCACCCCTCCATAGTCATAAGATAACCACACTTCTGTGGGTACTTTATCTCTATTCCACATGTTGTGCTACAATTTCAACCACTTATCCACTTACCAGATACTAGAAATATTGCTTGAAAGTGTTCTTTAACATGTCTGAGAAAAAAAAAAAAAAAAGAAAGGAAAAGGAAGAGGAAAAGAAAGAGAGAAAGAAAAAGAGAAAGAAAGAGAGAAAGAAAAAGGGAAAGGAAAGGGAAAGGGAAAGGAAAGGGAAAGGGAAAGGGAAAGGGAAAGGGAAAGGGAAAGGGAAAGGGAAAGGGAAAGGGAAAGGGAAAGGGAAAGGGAAAGGGAAAGGGAAAGAAACAGAGAGAAAAGAAAAAGAAAGAAAGAAGAAAAAGAAAAAGAAGAGAAAGAGAAAAGAAGAAAGAGAAAGAGAAAGAGAGAGAAAGAGAAAGAGAAAGAAAGAGAAAGAGAAAGAGAGAGAGAGAGAAAGAGAAAGAGAAAGAGAAAGAGAAAGAGAAAGAGAAAGAGAAAGAGAAAGAGAAAGAGAAAGAGAAAGAGAAAGAGAAAGAAAGAGAAAGAGAAAGAGAAAGAGAAAGAGAAAGAGAAAGAGAAAGAGAAAGAGAAAGAGAAAGAGAAAGAGAAAGAGAAAGAGAAAGAGAAAGAGAAAGAGAAAGAGAAAGAGAAAGAGAAAGAGAAAGAGAAAGAGAAAGAGAAAGAGAAAGAGAAAGAAAGAAAGAAAAAGAAAAAGAAAAAGAAAAAGAAAAAGAAAAAGAAAAAGAAAAAGAAAAAGAAAAAGAAAAAGAAAAAGAAAAAGAAAAAGAAAAAGAAAAAGAAAAAGAAAAAGAAAAAGAAAAAGAAAAAGAAAAAGAAAAAGAAAAAGAAAAAGAAAAAGAAAAAGAAAAAGAAAAAGAAAAAGGCTCTTACTCTTTCCATTCACATATCACAATTGACAGGTACCAGCAAATTAAGTAGGAAAGAGACTGAGAAGTAAATAAGGCCATTATAACTTTCTCCAGCAGTTCCTTTTGGCTGCTGACACCTTAATATCTTATGAACTAGCAAATGGAGGTCAAGGGGAAGGAGAGGGTTGTAAGAATACCACGGTAGACAATAATTTCACTGCAGACATTTCAGTAGCTTGCCTGCTGTTCTGCCTGCTCATACGTGGCAGACTTCTTCTAATTTGGTTTGACAATAAACTTTGAAAACTGTCAAGTGCTGACATATCTCTGCGTATCTGCATTCATGTTTGCTTATTGTAACCCATCAGACAACTTTCCATCCCACAGGTTAAGAGGAAAAGAAGTAGTACTGGATAGTTTTCCAGCAGGTATTGCCCTTGCATCATTTATGATGGGCCTTCATGGCAAATTAAATTCTGAAGAGTCACAAGACATTTACCTCTGCATTTGTCCATCTTTCATGAACAACTACTGCTTATAGCTGTGGGTTGTCCATCTGTTTCTTTAGAGATCTGCCTGCCATATATTTTTGCCATATCTACATCTGGAATATTCATGCTTGCCAATTTTGTGCATTCATTTATATATTTCTATTCTCTCTGCCTTTCCTTGTGTATATGTGTTTATGTAAAGACAGAGCAGCATGTTGCTATCTGTCTTCATACATAAACAAAAACAACTCAGTTACTGAAGATTAAACATTCCAGCATGCATGAAGCCTCAGAAACCTCAGTCACACCCTAGGCAGACCAACACATTCAAACACTCATTGCAGAGACCAACTACCGCTCTCAGAAAAGCTAGGCTTCCAGGTGGGATTGTGTGGGATTTGATTACCACAAGAACCTGTTGCAGACTATCTGGGTCTTGCTCTGGATACATCAGGAACCTTAGAGCCTTTGTCAGTGAAAAGAAATGGGAACACTTGTCTGTGCTGCTCCACGTGAAGGTGCAAGCAAAAGAAGAAGTTAGATAGGGCTATCCCAGTACACAGGGTGAGGAGGACACACTTGGGTTCAGACCTTAAGTGAAGGGTACTTCATATAATCTTCCTGTGGGAATGACAAAGCAAGCAAGGTGCTAATTCTGGTACTGACATGAATCCAAGGTCAGTGCTAAAACTTTTTGTTAACAGGAGGAACGAAAACAAAACAACTCACTGGCAAAGGACTTAGCTGGTTACCAGCAGCATGAAGGGTCTCTCTCTTCACCAGCTCTGCTGAGTATTAGCATTTCATGTTTATTTGTAGTGATGGCTTTAATCATGTGCTGCCTATTTCCAGACATGATAAAGTTCGTGCTCCTGCCTGGAGGCAGATGGTACAAAATCTAGGGAAAGGGGGAAATCTGAGACTTTTATTTAAATATATCACTTCGCAGAAGATGATTTTTATGAAGGTCATTAGAAAAGATGGTCCTTTGGAAGAGATAAAAGAAGTTGTTTGGCTGCATCAGCCTCCTTGAAGGATAATACAGAAAGAAGCAAATCAGTTGATAGCTGAAGAAAAGGGAGAATCCATGAGCATCCATCTTGGGTTTTGGTTGCATCCCGGGACAGTTTATCTGAAGTTATTTAGACTTACCAAAGGTATTTTTTACTCATCTGCTTCCTCAGACACCACAGTTTTCAAACTATGTATCTGTGATCCTCTACATGAATATAGTTAAAGCCTCTGTACATGCAATTTAAGACTTGTTTATTCACCTAAAAATAGGCCAAACATCAGAGACTACAGATGAGAGCTACCATGCAAATACATAGTACATATAACATTGACCATCACTAGTTTGTAGAAAGAAATGGTTTTAACCCTCCCCCCTGACAACTCTGCAGAGTAAAAAGAAAACATTTAATTCTTGCTTCCAAGAAATGGAAAGTAGATTTAGAAGACATGGTAAGCAGCTATTTCAATACAAACCCAGAAATCTGTTACAGGAAAATTGCAAGTTACTGCCTAGGGCTCAAGAGTCTGAGATGTCAGTCTCCAGAAATAAAAACTCACTCCTGAGAATTCAGGCTTCCCTGTGTAACATACACAGTGAGATTTTAGCTAAGATTACCAACATATTTTAAGCTTATTGTATAACAGAAATTATCACTTGCCTTGTAAAAGGAATTTGTACTATTTTACTACCAGGTCAGTTCTCACTGGTTTACTTCCATGGATGCCATTTTATATCATTTGACACTAAATGGAATAAAAATATGTAGCGGCAATGTAAAATTAGTGACTAACTGTTCCAAGTAGCACTTACTGCCAATTTCTGCACACAGGGTTGGCTGCCTTTCCATTTAACAATTGGTGTGTAATTTGGGGCTTTGAAAACAAACCTGCACACCGGCAGCTTCACAGAAACACTAAGTGGGACAGAAAAGAACAATAAATCTACCTTTCTGTCACTGAAGAGTACAAAAAAAACCCAGCCAACCAACCAACCACACAAACAAACCACCACTCCAGTTTTCCAGTAGGTTCATTTACTATTTACTGTATTTACTGGTAGTTTTTTCAACATCTCCAAATTTCTGGATGGAAGCTTGAAAATGAGTAACAGATGTTTGATAATGTTTTGTTTTAGGTTCAAAACTCTAGTAAAATGAAAGGCTTTGGAAAACTTCGTGTCTTCTGTCTCTTCATCATTTATCTCAAGTTCAAAAGACTTGTTTACATTCTACACAAGGATTTCCTGTAAAAGTGCAAAGGGGTAAAAATCCTCATGTTTTTCTTTAGGGAAAAAATGGAAAAATGATGAAGTAGTTTGGCACAAAACCAAACAAAATGATTACTAATACCATTTTTGCCGAGTCTCCTCAGAGTTCTTTGGGGTCTCTGATATTTTGTTTCTGTACAGCAAGTTCACTAGTTGTATGACACCTCTTAGGATGTCTTCATCACTTACCTAGTGCCTCTAGCTGTGGAAGTGTGGGAACTCTACTTCTACAGACCTCTTTTACGAATAAAATGATGACATAATAAAACCAGCTACAGCATGAAATATCATAGCAGACTTCCCAAAAAAAATACAAGAGAAGCCAGGTTTAAAGGTACATCATACACACACCTGGCACACACTCAGAAGCAGAAGCAGGCAGTCTTATCAGAGCTCCCCTTTTACTGCTGAAAATACTTTTTGAGAAACAATTTCTGGCCATTAGTTTCAGCCATTAAAATGAGTCATCCCCCGCATACACAATGATCCATTCATATTTAAACTGAAGAAAAGACAATTTGAAATGTTAATGAGCTGGGATACATGCAACAAGCTTGCATTTACTTTTGTAGGAGGTTATAAAGGATAGAACTATGGAGACAAAAGCATTATTATCTAGGGAACCCTGGGTTTATGTTTCCATATTATTCCTCTTTGATTGATTTATTTACTTTTTTAATGAGTAGGGAGTTAGTAAATTTTGCTTTAACACTCTCCTCAGCCCCAGGTATATTTAACATGCTTGTTATTATAATATTTGCTGTTCAAACTTTCAATACACATTTACAAAATTAAGTAAATGTTATTTCCTGTTAGAATGTACTTATTTTTAATAAACATTGTACAGAATTCACATGTACAGTCTGCAGCATAAATCTCTGTAATTATCTGACATCTAGTTTTCAAATTTTATTGTGTTCTCTTTCTTGCTAAAGCTGCTATCACTTGTTATCACAGCTATGCTGTTTGCTTTGTGCAGTGAGTTCTTTAACCCTGGATGGCATCCAGAGCAATGTGGTGATGGTAGACTTAACATCACAGGGAAAAACTCCTTTCTTTCACTCCTAAATATTTCTCGAGTACTCCCACAATATTATGAAACTAGAAAGTCAAGAAGAATAAATGATAAAATGACTTTTTGTCTCAGGGCACTGTGGTTTATGGAGCTAAGAAAGGGGTCACAGAGAGAAGCTCCAAGCAATCTCTTTATACATGGATGAATGTGTGTTGTTTGTGTGGGGTGGTGATAGCAGTATGAATAGTGCCAATGTAGTAAGATTTGATGACAGTGTTTTACTAAAAGAACAGCTGGCTTCAAGGAGACTAGGGCTCCCTCTCCAACCATAATACAGATTGCTGCTGTCCATTCTTTTATGTCAAGACTTCAGAAGTCTATAATATCAGTGACAATAAGCTATTTCAGATCCCATCAGGCTGCTCTGCTGTTTGCACTTTTCCAGGAGATAGTTTCCAAGTTCACCAACTCTCTCCTTTTATGCAGAGTGGAAAGGATGCGGACCTCTTGAATAAATCATATTTGAAGTTTCTAGGCCAAACCATTCATGAGTTATTGCATGACACAAGATCAAGAATCATTTCAAATTGTCCCAAATATGATTTACACAATATTTTTCAAATCTTGTATTTTATTATCTGCTACTCTGCTTTTCTTATAGTGTACCCACAAATAAATTATCCCTCTTCTGCAGACTGCATAAGTGACAAACTTTTTAGAACATGAAATGAGTGAGACAAACTCAGATATTTCTCAGATATTCTGCCAGTGAGTGCTATGGAGCTGTCTTCATCTTTTATCTAATTAACTGACTTTTACTTTTAAATTAAACCAGCTGAGAATAAATAAGGTTTGGCTACAATCTTAATTATGCAGAGGCTACTTCTTTCCAATAATCAAAATCATGACTGAAGCTGAAGTATTTGGAATAGGTCATCATAATCTGAATCAGTGAGTTGTCACAGGTGGGATGTTAAATTGTCCTTCCTTCATTACATTTAATGAAAATGTGTATACCAAGGAAATTGCTTTGAATAGCAATGAACAATTAAGAGAACCAAAAGTATGCAGTAAAGTGGGGTAGGGGGGAGGAATAGTGCTCCTGTTGAATGCATTGGATGTGTTTAGGCAGGCTTCCCATTTCAAAGCAAAATTCCTCTGATGCCTCTCTTTCTAGACTGCAACCCCAGAGCAAAAGCAACTCTACTGAACTATGAACCCCTAGGGAGGTAAGGATAAGAAAGACATTCCCAAGAGAAAAATAGGAGTAACATAGGGAGGGAAATGCATGCAGCATGCTGCAGGAATAAGAACCAGAGGAGAGGGGCCATCAAAGTGTGATGAGGAAGATGGAGGGGAAACAATGACAGAGAGTCGTAGAATGACTGCAATTTTGGCTGCTTGGATTGGGAAATTCTTTCTTTATTCTTTTTCTTATGAAAATGAGATGAGTATAGTCAGCCTGACCATGTGACTTTGAATCCCTTCCCCCAATGACTGTTGAACCTACTGCCTGATTTCAATCCAACTTAATAGAAAGGAAAACATGTAGAAAGTAATTAAGCTCCTAATTTTTAATGCAAATAGCTGATTAGAGAGAAGAGACTCTGAGAGCCATAGCTGTGAGAAGAACTGCAAGAGGAGCCAACCCTTCATTAGAGACTAGAGAATCCAGATAGAATACATCCTGGATCAATTCTCCAAACACAAGGACGGCTTCAGTCAGAAGTTATTTTTCCTAAGACTTTGCAGTTGATCACAATACACAAATCCATGGATATCTGGGCTTAACTGGTTCTGGAGTTCACTTGTTCTTTGTAATCATCAATGAAAGCTCATGTAGCCTCACTGGTGTTTTGAAAATTATATTAACAGAAGGGTTGTATTTTTTGTTGTTGCAGGCTCAGCAATTAGTTTGTAGCCCAGGAATTCTTCATCAGACATAGAAATTACTTCCTTAGTTTTTGAATGTAATTACTACTTCTGGCAATGCACAAAGCAGTTCAACATATTTGAATTTAGGACAGCCGAAGCAAATGTCTACTGAGAAGTATGAAGATTGTAGATATTAAAATAACCCTTGAAGTAACTTACTCATAGATGGCTTGACATAAATAACATGTAGCTTTATACAGCTTTACAAACTCATCTCTTTCTATTTATTCTTATATACATACACTCCCTGTTAATTCCAACTAAGCTGCATTACACCTATTTACAATTAAGTTTCTGAATTCTAGTCAACTGGTACCCGATTATAACATGACACAAACCTTGCACTAGTTTGCTGTATGTTGTTAGAAGAGATTTGAGGACTCCGGGTGAGCTTCTCAGGTAGTGAAAACCACTGATTCTCTGTTGATTTTCACTAATGATGCCAATCAACATTAGCTGAAAAACTACCTTTTTGATGTTTCTTGTGCAGATCAGGGATTTCATTATCCCTCAACATAGCTCCCTAGTATGGAAACATCCTTTTAAATAATATTCCCTTCATACAAAACAAGAAAAAACCCACATACCCACCAGCTGCTTTTCTTTTCCTCTGCCTTCTATTCCATTTTACTTTTCCAAAAGCAAATAAACTATCAAACCCCATACAGAGTTAGAGCATTCTGCAAAGAAAACACTGCTACAAGCATACTGTACAATTGCTAGATAATTCATATAAACTTTCAAGGCCACAAAAGTATATTGGTCCTTTAGCTACAAAAAAACATAGTTCATCATCCTCTCTTTCCTCAATTTACAATGCCCTTAATCCATTTTTCTACCCTCTATAGGTTTCAAAATATGCTTGTAATTACTATTCAAGTCCTTTTCCTATTTCTAGTATACTGTGTCTATGGTTTCAAAGACATAAGGGAGTTAGATGCATGACTCTATTAGGCTGCTTCAAAACATCAGCTAGTAGCACTAACAGATTATTTATTATGCTGTATGTACATTCATCCTATATAAGTTCATAAACCACATTGTTAAACACAAACTTCCACACACAAACTCTCTCTAGATTATATAATCTACACATTTCATGTCTTCAAATGGATTGATCACTCCAGTGCTAATAGCTAAATTGTTCTTCTGCTTCAACACACAGTACTAGTACAAGATCTTACTGAGCTCTGGCATAATCAAGAGAAGCCTGGGATTACAGTCTTTTCAAAGCCCTTTACAGCACATTTGAGAAGACTGTATTTACATCTGCAATGTAAGTCCAATGGTGTATTTCTACCAGAGCCAAACAAAGAGAAAAAAGCTTATAAAGGACACATAAATTAAGAAACTCTAGTGGTGAATAATGGAGGATTAAGCAATGATGGTGAATATGTTGGCACAGTGATTATTCATCTTCAGCCTTTCCAACTTTTTTGAGCTATAGAACTTTTGTAAACAAGGTAGAATAATGGTTTTCTGATCATTAGCTGGACTGTAGAAAAATGCATTTCAGCCATAACTCTCTTCTAACAAAGCGTTTTTGTTTGGGAATAATGCAAATTATCCTCATTACAATCAGATGGGATGGTTGTTAATACCTATGCATAATTACAAGCTATTTTCCTTAAATATAGTTTATGCATGAACTTCCCAAGGAGAACTATCTATTGGAGTAAGACTGAGTCATTTTAATCTTGAGGGACACACTGAAGGTTACACAAGTCACCGTTTAAAATGAGGGTAGTTTTAAAGATGAAACAACTCACACCTTACATCTAGTAAGAACTATGGTTCCAATCCAGGTATGTGCTAAGAATGTTTTGCTAAATTCAAGTGCATGAATGGTTCCAAGGACAAACAAGCCTAAATGAATTTCAAGACCACGAATGCTCAGCACCTAGCAGGAATTATGTCCCTTCACTGCAGTATCAAAGGGCTTCCCATGCAAATGAGTTTGCATCAAGAACTGTCTGATGGAGGCATATTCTTCTTACTTTGCAGATAAGACCCCTTTGCCTTAGAATAAATCACTTTTAGGACTAACAATGAAGAATAAGATATTATTGTTGAGAGATTAAACATAAGCACTTTGATCTGACCTTGGTTAAAATATTCCTGTGCCGTGTTTCGTATCCTCTCTCATTCCAGAAAAACCAGTGACACTAAGGTATTTTCAAGTAGCTGTCAATAACTTACTACCCCTATTCTGTATTCAAGTAAGGACTAGTATCAGAATTTGTATTCTCTCTTTTGGTTATGACCTGTTACTATGATTTCCGAGCAGTAGAGCACAGTCTTGCCTGGAGCCCAAGAAATGCCAAGGTCCAAGGAGAAGGTCTACACCCAAAAAGATACATCAACTTCAGTGATGTTTCTAGACTCAAGAGAGCAGGGAAGAAATCTTTTGGAGTGAAATTGGACATCCAATTGTAATATAAAACAACAAATCCCTTAGCACAGGCAACACAGAGACATAAATTTTAAGGAGAATGCATGCACTGGTCAGAAAATAATCTGTGACAACAGACAAGGTTAGAGAGATTCTAGTTGCCCTACAACCAGTCTTAAATTCTGCAGTCAACATTTCTCAACCATACTACTTAGTCCTTTCACAATCTAGACTAAAAAGATTAGTGTATTTTCCATCGTTTTTGCATTTGTTCTGTGATGGCTGTTTTTTTTTTTTTTTCTTTCTCATACAAATAGCCTTATCTTTCCATCAGACTGTGATTATTGTTATTTTTTAGATGTGCTCACAGCTTGTGCCTAAGTACTGTTAAGGACAAAATACTGTCTACCATAAGGCAGGAAGATAAAACAAAATGGTGTTCTCTGGTCTATAAAATAACAGAATAATCTTGAAATAGGGCTTGAGATTCTCCTTTGAAAGAAGTGGCCTAAACTGTGAACCCTAGAAAGAAATGTGTTCTTGGTAAGGGTGAAGAATGCAATGTATAGTTGTAAAGGAGGGCCAGTCTCTGTTTTCCACAGAATGCCTAGGATGGCTGAACAGACTGCTGCAGACAGGTACCAAATGTTATTTGAAATGTGACAATTGACCATTTCTGTGAAATAAAATGTCCTAACTTGAGCCCCACATGAAAAATTTTTCCTTTGTTGTGGACCAAGACCAGTCAGAGAAGCTCAGCTGAGGCACAGTAACTCATTGCACCCTACAATCAGACCTGCCAAGAGAACAATGTTGCTTTTCCTTCTCCATTTTGTTTACTATTTTTACTTTCTCAAGACTTGAAAAAGTTAAGACCAATAAGGAAATGACAGCAGTTAAGAAGGTCGTACTATTGCAGGTATGCAGAGGGAGAAAAATCTCATTCAGGGAAAATTAGCTGAAGGGGTACAGTTGACTCCCGTGAGATCCTGGATTTAGGATCAAACACAGGAATAGACTGAGTGCAGACCTGTGGGCAACTGTGACACTGCTTTCTCAGTCATTTTTTTGAGCTCACTGACACCCCTAGATTGGACATCACAGTGCCAAATAGAACCTCTGCTGCTTTTGTTTCACGGAACAAGAAATTTTTCTGCTGCCTGTCAGCTTCTTGAGGGAGGCAAACTTTATCACTGGCAACTTTCCCACGAGGGTCTTAGCAGGAGGACTGTGGTATGAGGATTTCTGCCACAGGAAGGATGTGATGTCCCATCCCTTACTCTGCAGGAATGTAGGTGGGGCTGTGGTACTTCCTGGGAGTGGGAGCCTCTGGTGATATAACAGGACCAGTGAAAGAGCTAGGAGCTCCTGCACTGACATTAAGCTCTTGAAGGCACAAAGAAGGCATGCAAAGGTGGGAGAGGAAAGGACCCTTCACAAAGTTCACAAAGTACAACTTTCCCAGGGTCCCTAAAGGGAAGTTTGAACCTCTGAGCTGGAGCAGTAATTGCCAGAGCTGAGGCTGGGGAAGAAAGATAAAGAAGTGGCACCGTATATTACAGCCTGTCTATTCATATCTTTCTGGGCATAATGTGACTTGACACCACATCATCATCCAACAGAGCATCCTGAGATGGCAACTGAAATAGCCTGTACAAGCATGTGGAGATGCTGAAACCCTTAAGAGGCTCTGCAAGCAAAGGGACAAGTTGAGCTCCCAGCGCAAACAGTGCACACCACTGATGTGACATGAAAAGGCTGCCTTGTGGGGGGATCTCCCAGGGTTGTGAGGTGTCACTCACACAGGAATCAAGACGCCTTGAAAAACCCTTCCTAGTGTGACCAAAAGCATTGTATTTGGCCTGAATTAACTCAGATCCTTCAAAAGTCTCAGCCATACCCTACCGGGACCCAGGTCATAGGGGGTTGCTGGCAGCTGCCGAGGTGCAAGTAGTGGTGCTTTTAGTGCTGAGGTGCTTGTAGTGGTCTTTTCACTGCAAGTGCAGTGAGAGCTGGGGCTGGGGCCAGCGAACACAGGCCTGCACACCTGAGGTTCATGTCACTGCTTCTAGACCTGCCACTGTATGTCAATCTGCCTGATTCTGGTGGGATGTCAGGCAAAACTGCTCACCCACCTGTTCATCTCACTAGTACTACCACAGGGTACCACAGGTGCCATAAAGTCCCCCTGAAAGAGGGAAATATTTTTTATCTTGTTCCATTCTTGGGGATGTGGAAGAAACAGGGAAGATTCCAATTTGTGGGTTTATATTTCAACACTGTACACGTGCAATCGGTCTGCCCATAAGGCATAGCACATGGCTCTATCTTCCATGTGCCTGCAAATTTGGGCATTTGTGTAACGAATATTGCAGAAAAAAGCTGCTCATTTCATGTTTCAATCAGACCAGGACTGAAGCAGTCTATTGTTTTACCTAAAGGCATTTAATTATCGGCCAATCAGTGAACTATACATTCAGGATTGATATCAGCAATACAATAATACAATGGATAAACCAAACCACAAGACTAGACATATAAGAAACGTTACTGTACACAAATAGATTTTGCAACACCCTTTTACAACCAACCCAAATTCTCAAATCCCACATTCACACCCCTCCAGCACGTGGAAGTTCTGCTTCTCATTTGGGAACTGCAAATACTAAGGGTTTACATGTACCCTTACCCTTCCTTACAACTGCTAATGCCTGTACAGGTGAAAAAGCCCCCTGTCAGGTCCTACACACGCACACACTCAAAACGTGGGTCACTGGTTGTGTACCCTGTGCTGCCATCCCATAAGAAGCTGTTGGGGGTGCTGTCGGGAAGCAGGTTGACCTGGCATGGGCTGAGCTCATGATGACACAGGGAAAACTGAGTAGAGTCATAGAATGATAGAATCATAGAATGGCTTGGGTTGGAAGGGATCTTAAAGATCATCTTGTTCCACCCCCCCTGCCATGGGCAGGGACACCTCCCACTTGATCAGGTTGCACAGTGCTTCATCCAGCCTGGCCTTGATCACCTACAGGGATGGTCCAACCAGGTTCTTTTCTCAGCTGTTTAAAGTATGGTGACTATGTAAAGCAGTTTAATGAGTTTTATCTGCAGACTTGGTTCTTTTAACTAAGCAGCAAGATTTGTGTTGCTGATTTGCAGGGTCAATTGGAAAATTCAAAAGGGAAAAGCTCACTTGGCTAACACTTGTTTGTAATCTCTCCTAGTTGTCCCTGGCTAAGAATGCAGTGTGTGTGCCAGGGGAAGAATTCATGTGGGAGAGAAAGAGCATGTTTATTTTACAGTAGAGAGGTAGTTCTCTAACTCATCACTGTATTTTCAGTGCCTTGAAGAAAAGATGTTTCTTTCTGTTTCAATTCTTCTTTAATACAAATGTAAATACTTAATTCCTCAAAAGCTCAGTACCTGTTTCTTAAATGCCACTTAAATAAAAAGATATTTTCCTCCAAGTGGATTGTTTAATCTTTAGTGGGGAATTGAACAGATAGGATACAGTAAATAGTAGGGTAATGATTTTAAAATAGCCCCATCAAACCAGTTATTGCCATGAGGTGTTATAAATAAATGAGAATGGTCTGACTGTGTAATGATTATGTTTACTCTCATCTTACTGTAACTGCTAAAGGTTCCCCTGAGTTGAAATTACATGTGTATTTACCTGTACTCTCCTTATAACCCTCTTTGGCCCCTGACTCAAGAAAACAAATAAATACACACTTACAGCAAAGCAGGCACTTAAAAAGCCCCAAACAGGGAAGTTTTATAAATAGGAGAAAAAGAGAAAGAGCTCCCCAGATGGTGGAGATAAAGCACTGGGGCCATGACAGCCTTCAGGTGAATTATGCTGTTCCCCATGTTTCTGCAATGATTAAGCCAAGGGTGCCTTCAGCTATCCACGGGGACAGTTGCAGATGCAGTGAGTGGAGTGGTGCTGCTTATGGTGCTGCTCTGGGCTCAGGGGCCGGGGGATGAGTTGAATAGTGCTTGCAGTAGGCATATCTGAAAGCCAAGATGCAATCACTTTGTTAAATTAAAGCTAATTTCCTCCACTGTTAAAGACAATATACACGATCACTGCTACCAAGTGATTATATTTAAAGTGAAAGGATGCATAGGGAATGCCAATTCTTTTAGTCTATATTCGGTCACAGCTGTGAAGGATTAAGGGGTGTTTAAAAATCTCTTATATGCCTGCCAAAAGTTTCAAATCATTAGAACCAGTAGGTGCTTATCATTCCAGGCATTGTTTTAGATATTGGAAATTACAGAGCCACAGGTGACCATGTTCCTCACAAAAAAAAAGGAGTGTGTTGGAAGCTCAGGAGAAAGAATTTGGGCTCCTTCTACCCTTGTTCAGCATATTCATTCCTAGAAGCCATTTCACCTGTATCTTTCAGCATCTCCACTAAAGTAAATCTCAACCTAAATCACTCAGTGGTCAGGCCCAGCAAGCTTGCCATGCCTTAGACTTTAACACAGATAAGTTAACCCAGAAGTTTAACACGGACAGTGAGGAGCAGATATTAGTGTTCTTTTCCCTCCGCTTCTGTATTTATGTACAAATGTGTGCTGTGTATTGGGTTGCAGTGCTGTCATATTTTCATCAGAATTTGTTTTCCAAAATATGCAGTTTTTAAGCACAGACCATCACTTTTCTTTGCAAAACTATGTTCAGTGGTAGAAATTGTTTCCTCTTTTCAGCAAGATGAAATGAAAATTGGCAGCTTTGCAAAGTAGATTATTGAAGTAAAGATGCATAGTGCTGGAGTAGTTAGTGCGGCTGGGTAAGAATTACAGTGTCCACGTGAAGTCAAACACCAGGCTACAGGATCTGAAAGAGTTTCCATTTCACCTCTCTCTTTTCACTAGGTTAGCACTTTCCATGACAAGCACGATTTTCAGGTGCAGATGTTTTTCCACTGCATTGTTAGCTGACAGGTGTGTTTTTTGTGAGAAGGTTTGAGGAAAATCTATTCAATTTTCTGTGCTCCAAGAGCACAGTCTTATTCACTCGTTTCTCTGGGTTTTGTGTCACTTCCTGCAGCAGACTGAAAAGAACTCTCCTCAGTGTGAAAAGAAAATCATCGCATTTTCTTCCCCTCCCCACATGCAGATAATTAAAAAGCTCCTAAATCTGCAACTCTGGGTGCCTGTTGTGTTGTTGCATAAGACCTGCGTCCATGTTCAGCCTGCAGAGAATGGGTTAGATAATGAAGTTTGAAAGACTTAAATGTCGCTCGCAGTCAATCAGCATCAACCAGGAATTTTGGCAGACCTAATCGACCTTTTGTGACACTACAATGAATATACACTCTGCCCAAAATAGCTGCCTCTGGGACAATTTGCATGAGAGATATGGACGCATTCACATCAATCTGAGCAGCTTCAGACAGAGAAGCTTAAAAGCTCAAGTGGTGAAACTTTTAATAACTCATCTCAGCTCCCTGCCCCCGACTTTTCCATTAATATTCCCATATTCTCTTCCCTTTAAATAGGAACATTAAGTGCAGATAAATAAAACATTAGGTTGATAAAATTACTTATATTGTGGTAGCAGCTGGAGGCCCTGATAAATACCTCGTGACTCTAGGCCCTGTATGAATGGGTTGCACTGAGACAGTGCCAGCTTCAGAGACACAAAGCTGAAGTTTCTGACAAGATGCAGGCAGACAATGCAAGGGGGGTAGAGAAAGAGATAACAAAAAAAGAAAGTCTTTCATTAATTAGTAAACATCAAGCACTTCAGGAGTTTTACATTATGTTTTTTATTTGTTTAAGTAGTCATAAGCTATTGTTTATTACACTATACATTGCACTTGAGGGTGCTTTTGGTGTGTTTGGTGTTATGAAAAATGACTTTTCAAACTTACAGTGTAGGAGCTTATAAAGAAGCTTGTTAATACTTTGGACTCCTGTTTGTTATTTGTCAACAGTGGATGCTTGTAAGTGTGGCTGTTAAGAAAGGCTATTAACATAGCTTCCCTTCCCCTTCCCCTTTCCCTATTTTTCCTTTCCTTTCCTAAATTATCCAGGCAGAATTTGCATGAACAATCTAGAGAGTAAATGAAAGAACTTTCACAACCACGTGGGTCACAGAAAAACACCAAGAAGCACTGCACTAGCAAAGAGACCCAGGAAGCTAGGATCACACTGACAGTGCTGGTCACAAAATCGGACAAATTGTATGCATAACCCTGGGTTCTGTTGGAAAATGCAGAGGAGTAAGAATATTTAAGAGGGTTTTTGTTTGTTTGTTTGTTTGTTTGTTTGTTTGCTTGCTTGTTTTAACACCACTTTGCATTCCTGGCTGGATCATTCCATTCCTTGTGGTCTCTCTTAGCGTAAGTTGCATATGGAGCCTTCCAATATAAAGCCACTGAGAAAAATGTATACAGGCTGGTGACTGGAGTAGAGGAGAAGGTATCTGCCTTTTTGTGTAATAGTGAAATTTCTACATACAATGTGAATGGAGTAATATATTGCATTTACTGATACTTTACAATTACTATTATTATTTATCCAATATTAACCTGCAAATAAACCTTTTCAAGCAGTCTTTGGCCTGCTTTCTAAAATAGAAGAAATCTCTCTGATTGCTCTGTCAGTCCATTCATTTCTAAAAAATTCAGAGTTTTCTTCAACTGCAGGCAGCATTGAAAGAGAGCTCTCAGAGATGTCAGAATCCTGCAAGTTTCACAAAAATAAGTGCCCAGAAAGATCTTTTCAGTGTCAGCTATGAGCAAATCTGCCATGCAAGTCCCATGCATGGGAGAGCACCCTTATCCATGCCCTTGAGGGCAACAGAAGCTTCAGCTGGAACTTTCATCTTGTTAAACTCTTGGAAATCCAACCATGAGACACAAATCGATGGAAACCCAGGCTTTGTTAGTCCAACCGCTCACAGGGGCAACTTGATTTTTAATATGAGGATCAAAAAAGCTATTAAAAGCCTAACTTTATACTCTGAAATTGGTTCTTTTCTGTGCTGTGTGAAAATTTGCATGTGGTTATGCTAATCTGTCCTTCCCAGTATGGGAGCTGAACATCCTGCTTAATGGTAACCATATTTAAGAACTCAGCTCTGAATGGGATCTACTCAGTGCTAAACCCTTCTGAAAAAATCCAGACATTTATTTTGGGAACCTAATAAAGACTTAGAATCCCAACTACAGGCACTTCATTGTGCAGATCTTTGTCCATGATGTGTCAGTTATAGCTGTACTCCGAGGCTCTGTGCTATCAGGGTATTGTATGCAGACACATTGTGTGGCCTTTCATACATGGACCCCCTTGACATAATTCCTCCAGAAGGATTTCAGGGCTTGGCTAGAAGGAAATGCAGGTACTCTGGAGCAACACGTTAACCCCCGGGGAGTCCACTGCAGTTTTGCTCCTTGGAACTACAAGAGCAGTGCCTCTCTCCCCATGATGTGAACTCTTCAGCCTAGGAAATAGGGCACAGTGTGAGCTCTTTTCTGTTGGATTTCACTTTTGCCCACAGGCACTTCTAGACTGATCTCTTTGCATTAGCATACTCCAAAGACAGAGTGGCAGCTGAGCTATTGAACTGCCAAAAAGGTCTCTTAAGAAAACTGGCCCTTCTTTCCCTGTGCTTCCCTCTGCCCAGATCAACGCTGGTTAGTTCAAATGGTACTGTGAAGTTTGTCACTTTAATGCATTGCCTGCTCTTTAAATTGCAATAAGAGGAGATGATGCTATTACTATAAGCCTATCCATTAAAAGAGCAGTAGAAGGGTCACTTTGGAAACTAAAAAAAGATATATATATATATATTTTCCTTTTCAGATGTGTTAAAATGGGATTCTGAAATAACAATGCAAAGCTGGTGAATGGACAAAGCTTTAGAGTAGGTTCATTCCCTCAGACTGTCACTAACATTGGAAACAATTCTTCAGGGCATAAAGCCTTTCAGAGGCTGGATCCTCTTTTTGTCTGAAATACCAAGCCTCTCTCTGACTTTTTGCATATTACAACAGCATTTTTTGGTATTGTGGTGGCAGAACACCTGGGATAGGCCCAGCCAGCTGATTTCTTAAGATTTTGAAACCTTGTGACATTGCTTACATCAGACAGCACTTTTGAAGAGTTGTTGGCCTCTCCTGGCTTACAAGCTCTCTTATTTAAGTAGTGCAGTGACACAGGACAAAAAATCACAGTACCTACAGATCTTGTGGTATGCTTGTGAAATGTCACCTCACTAAGGAAGCGAGCAACTTAAATGTTCTGTGAGCAAAGTTTGCAGGTATACAACAATGGTGTAGAGCAGCATAAGGATTTGGGCCACAGCTGCAGGTACTGGGAAGTGTCACTTTATTGGAATTACATCCAGAAGTGGGAAGGACTGTTACCCTGAAGAAGGAAAGCTCTGATTTCTAAACTAGTGCTGAGAGAGCTTGCTCAGCCTTGAAAGTCAGCTGTGTCAGAAGAGAGCACAATGTTCAGGCAGGGGACAGAAAACACTGAGATACCTGCTGCTTGCTAATTCTCTTACAGATAATAGGAAATGGGGAGGGTGAATTCCTGTGCTGGCAAATAACTCTCAAATTATGGATGAGTGAAAGAAATGGGAAGTAATAAGGAAAAAGAGGATTGTCAAGCACAATATATTAAAGAGGATAAAACAAACAAACAAACAAAAACTTAGTGGAAAAGGAGAGGAGAAAGAAGTCATTTTATGAAATTAAGATAACTCCAAGTTTTGTTGTGGTGGTTCTCTTAAGTTCCTAATATGTCAAGAATTCATCTTTAACACCAATATATAAAGCACTTCTTTCATTATATTCAGCATTAAAGTGGACTGCAATAATTGGAGAAGTCACTGCCTTTTATATTTTGCTCATGCATCTAGGCCAAATGACAGCCATACTCCCTAGAAAATGGTTGGCCAACATGTCTAGCTTTTACTGACGTCCCATTAACAATCTAACATAAAGTCAAATTCAACAGCTAGTGTTTTTTTGTTTGTTTTTTATTATTTTTTATTTTTTTATTCTCTATGGAACTTAACTTCAGAACAGGAAAATAATGCATAAAAAGCCAATGTAAATTAGAAATAAGTAGCAGGGGAGCCTGGCACCAGTGAGACTAGGGAAGGTAGTAAACCTAAATGGTATAAGATGTGTCCTGCATAGTTCATGAATTTTTTATTAGTGTTGCTGTGATACCAGGCTTATTGGACTCTCAGTGACCTATTGCTAAGGTCCAAATCCCCTGGTGGTGGTATCTTTCCCTCTTATTTCTCTCCCTCTCAGCGCTTAGGAAAACAAGAGGCGTATCTGCTCACAAGAACTCTTCCTGGAGCTATTTACCCTAAAACTGAGTTTCCACCCAAAAGGGCTCAGTGTCTTAGCTGAATGATGCCTCTCACCAGAGAACACTTTGTATTGAAGAAGATACTGAATTTCTAATATATATTCCTGGTGGAGGGAAGCTGTAACTCAGCTGACACACAACACATTACAGTATGTTGTTCCAGGCTGTTCCAGCACAAAATTAGCTCTATCTTTCACAGTAATTAATTGCATTCCTGCAGGTGAAACAACTTTGTTTCTCAGTTTCAAGTAAGTTCCATAAGATGTACTTTTCCCCATCACTGTCTCCATGACAAAGACTGAGCTGTTCTGCCCTTACTGTTCTCAATAGGACATGCCAAGGAGTCCTTTTTCTATCAAGGTCTCAGTGAAACTGTCATTGAAAGCAGCTGAAACTGAATCAACAACTGCAAGTAGACAAAGCTGAGTTATCACACTTCTTCTTCCCCTGCTTGTCATTCATCTGAATAACTGTTTCTAGAGGTCAGAGAGGACAAATAAATGCAAAGGCTGAGAGAATGATTTGGATTACTGAAGGGAACGAGATTTAAATTTTGGAAGAAAGATAGTTGTTATTCAAAGGAGGTGACTAGATGAAAACTGCTCTGCCTCTCTGCTGTTTTAAAGATGTAAAATGCGTTTTAGCTATTTTATGAACACTAAGCTAATAGTATGGGGGGCCAGGGCCATCCTTTTAACCCCTTAGTGCATAACAGGAGGTGGCTCTGCAGCCTGTCCCTTGTTCTGTCAAACCATATTTCCAGGTTCATCTGTCTTGTACCCCAGGTATCACCCAAAAAGTTTAGTGATAACTTGGAAATATAAGATTTGGCTGCTGTGAAATTTGTGTCTAGTCAGAAGCTTCTCTTTTCCCTGGCCTTTTCTGTTGCAGTGGTGCTGCTATGACATTTTGTGGTGTTGGTAAATACAAAGGCACGGCTGGTACATAGTTTATCTTTACAATTTTTCATCTGAAAATTGGATTGCCAACACTCAGTTTACCATCCTGTGTGTTGTGTCTTCTGAACAGGAGGAGAAGAGAAAATATTGATATTCCAAAGATTCCAAATGAAAACTGGCTTTTTCAATTCCAAAACATCCATGTGGTGAGTTATGGTAGATGTAGTTCAGGAACCCCACACTCTAATTTCTCTAGACACACAAGGTGTCATTCCTCCAGTAAACTCAGTCTAAAGTGAGAAAGGAGAGCAGGAGACACCTCAACTACAACTTCACTAATATCTGACGTTAAAAGTATTTGAATCTTCAGATGAAATATTTCAGGTCTTGATTTACTGGGGTGTGGGCACTAAGTCTGCACAAGTTTTTGATGAAGCAGACTTGTTTGTATTCATGTCAAAGTTTGCTGTCTGGTGTTTTCCGCTCAGGCCTGGCAAAAGACAGGCCAACAGTTCTTTTCACTTAAACTGGTAAAATCACACACAAAAATATCAAGAAATAAATAGCAGGTCAGACTGGCCTCAGCAGAGGGCTGTTTTTTCCTGTCTTGAAGAAAGTTGCTGTTGAAATTGGTATGAAATCATTACCACACTTAATAAAAGAACACTTTTTTTTTCAAAAGATTACCTGCCAAAAAGCAGAAGCAAGAGACTTCATCTGGGAATATCTATTTGGGCAATTTGCAGAGAGCGTTTTGAACGGAGAATGGTAATTCAAAACATTTCACTTTTGGCTTCTCCTTATCCTTCACGCTTTAATCCTCACCCACATGCGCACGCTCATATGCGCACTCATAAACTTTCCTCAGATGTGGACGTGCTTTAATCTTGGGCCTGATTCACTTCCCAGCATGAAACTGATTAAAAAAAAAAGGGGGGGGGGTGGGGGGAGAGGGGGAAGTGGAGACTGTGAGCAGAATGAGTGAGTCAGGGTTTTCACATTGCTAAAGTGCCTTGGCTTCACTCCGTGACAAGCCTTTACTTTTAAGGAGCAGTGGCCAAGCAAGGAGCTCTGAAACAGGGTTTCATTTCACTCTCCTTCATGACTGTGGAGCACAAGTGCTAGGCATGGTCTACTACAGACCACAGGAAAGAGCAGGGTCTTCCTCCAAATATTGAAAAACAATGGGCAGAGCTCCCTGCTGCTCCTCCACCTTTCTCTACCACAGGCACAGTGCCATTCTTCACATTGCTAGGGGCGAGATTGGACATGGGACTCATTTTGAGAATGTGCTGGTTGTCCGCATGACCAATACCTGCACAACACCTCTACTTGCCCTGAATGTGAAATCACTGGAGGATACAGGAGGTTACAATTTGCAGGATGCCTGGTAAATGGCCAGATCCCCAAAGCCCTTTGCTGTAGAGCAGTTTGGAAAATTGATAAGAAAAAGACACGGGATACCTGCCTCTGGAGCAGAGATTGGTGTATGCGACGTCCCCTGTCCTAAGTATGCCAAAACCACCAGATTAGCACACTCACTTTTTCTTCCATACTTCCTTCTAGGGCATTTTGTCTCTGGGTTACACATTGACTTGACACCAATGGAAGAAATTGTAAATCTCTCATCTCCCCATCCATCTCAGTCCAGAACAGCCCACTCTCTCAAAAAAAGAAAGGTTCAAATCCTACCTCTATTCAAGTTCTTCACTTTAAGGAAGCCAGACCTTCTAGCTTATGCACACCCTAAGGGAATACTTTAACTACTGATCTGTTTTCCAAAAGAGACACACAATTACCAACTCTTCTTGTAGTGAGATTTTAAAAGAAAAAAGTAGTACCTATCTCCATTTTGGAAACAAACAGGTCAGGCTCATATTTTCAGAAGAGGGCTTCAGGACATAAATATTCTGTGGAGGCAAATAAGGGAGCATGAATCACCTGGAAACAAGTCCAGTAACATCAGAGAATAAAAATATTTGAATTTGCAGGAAAAAAAATAAAAAATCTGGAGATGATTTTTTATGAAAAGGGGGGTGGGAGTGAAGAAGGACCAAATTGTACTGTCCTGATGAAAGCTGTTATTGCAATTAGTACAAATAATTACCTTCCTGTACAAAAGGACATTTATGAAAAGGTTACATGTGTGGAACAGATGCAAAGAGAGGGGCAAATTTGAGGATACACCTGTGCCCAGTATTTCCTGTTATCTAAATCTGAGCAATCTGGGTTTCAGCTGATGTCATGGCCAGCCAGCCAGTTCTTCCATTTTGAAGTGTCTGTTTCTTTCCACGTGTTGTTTTGGATTTAAGTTTCAGACACCTAAATGTTAGTCTTTTCTAGATGTTGGGTCCAGATTTTTGTCTCTCAATTATTTCAGAAAAAGTATGGAGCATAATCTCCACAAGGAGAAATTGCCTCAAATTTCATTTGGTGCACTGTAAGTAAAGTGGAGAATTACAAATTATGAGCCTCCACATTCAGATGGAAGCTGAATTTCCATTTCCACCTGTGAAGTTTCAGAACTGCACAGGCAGGTAGTGAGCAGACTCTGGGTAAAAGGGCACCAATGTATCATGCCTTTGTTCATTTGTTTCCCTGAAACAATAATTAAGAGCCTTGAGTAAATCGCACCAGAATTATGTGCCACCACAGTAGCATGACAATGCAGACATCATCTGTGAGAAATTTGCTTGTGCTCTGGCAGCCAAATTAAACAAGATGAAGCACTGGGGATGCATTCTTGTTTTGTGGCTTTTGTTTAAAGTGAGGTTACGCCTAAGAAAGTGGTGATAAAAATGGCACTTTACGCACCAGGTCTCCTGGTCTTAATGGCAGCCCTTATTTTTACTGACACAAATAAAATCTTACTGTTGTCAGCACTGTAGTCAGGAAAAAGTGAGCTCTGTTCTACGTTGCCACATCCATCATGAAAACACACACCCCCTCCTCCTTTTTGACCCCAGAATCATTGTTGTTAGTGATGATGTATGAAACAGAAAGAACATAACTTGATTGTGAGAAATTGCTTTGAACTTGTATTTGCTGGCAGGTGAAAGCCTTAGTTTTGAGTTTTAAATGAAGCGTGTTTGGTATGGAAGTCACTGAGAGGGAATAAATAGGGAAGGCTAAGAATTCATTTTACAGAGTCACTTTTCAGACTGTAACAGTACTTTAAAAAAGGAAAATGGGCTGAATTTAGGTGCTGATGAAAGGCTCTGGACTGACAGTCCTGGACAATAATGTTCTCAAGATATTGTTCTCATCTTTTCTGTTACAGTGGGAGTTCCTTGCTAATTACTAGTCAGTCTGAGGGCTATGTTTCCCATCCCTTCAGACTACTAACTCACATCAGAATGCCATCCTGGTCAATGTGAAATCCAGAAGTGGTAGTAGGCAAGGCCAAATGACAGCAAATAAAGGTGTTAATCTATCTGTGATGTGTACTTGTGCTGCAGTGGTTTCAGGTAATAACAGCAATCGGTACCTTTCCAAAATGGCCCTTTGAGATGACAGGTGTGCTCAGTGTTAATGCAGCCACATGCCTCACTCTGGTTGGCAACCTATTGCGGGTCAGATTGTTGGTCCAGCAATTATGTCCTGGGTGAAGCAGGGCAATCACTGCTTTTTCATCCCGTCTTCTTATCTCTTTGTCCTGTTTGCTTTCATCAGGGTGCAAGACAGAAGCACCTGAAAAGGTGGCTTTTCTGAGAACCTCTGTCCACAAAGAAACTAACCTGAGGCAAGTTTCTCAGGGCTAATACTGGAAGGATTTGCAAACGCTTTACCTCCACATTGTTTGGTCTACTGGGGGAAGAGGTAACAATCCCAAAGCTTCACAGAGTTTACAGTGAGCAATCTCTCCAAGAATGGTGCTGCTGCCAGCAACTCTTGGGTGATTTGGACATCTGAGTGTGATGACTACTTGGAGCTGATCTCTGTCTGCATGTGTCATACACGTGACATCCTTCTTGTTAACAGAGAAGGCAACATGCAGCTGAGGAAAACTTATATTTGGGTCTCACTCCCTCAGTAGCCCTCAAAATCTCAATCCTTCTCTAAAATGCAGCTATGTCCACTGATGAGTCCTAAGTGTCAGGGGAGAAGCAACAGCATGGAGGCATGCACCCTTAAAGCAAATGATCGTATTAACCGTACTTTCATTGGGAATCGGTTTAAAATGGGTTTCTAATATGGGACATTCCCTTTACCTCGTGGACCCCTATGAATCACTGCTACATGCCATGGTGAAAAAAAAAAGTGACCTGAAGGCAGAAACGTGCCCAAGATTCCACCAGGTCCATTGGCAGCTTCACAGTTCTGGCTGCTGTTACATGAAATAGTGGTGTCACAGTGCTCTTGCATGCACACACACACTCTTGTCAAAGCCTAAAAGGGTGTAGGTCCCTGAGGGAGCTATCAAGGGTGTGGGTAATGTGGTTCTTCTAACATGGCCAGCCAACCCACTTTAATCCTTCATATCCTTCTGATTACAAGCAATAGTATGTCTCTGCATTAGCACTTTTTACCTCCTTTCTGTTTCCCTCAAGGTTCAACAAATCCTCTTCGCGGATTTTTGATGAGAATTTTTTCACTTATTTTCCACCAGTCTGAGGAATTATACCTCTTCCTTTTTTTTTTCCCTGAATTTATATGGCTTGCTGCCTCTGGGTTCTAGCTATGCATTATGTCTCTCATTTTCCATCTGTAGTTTATGACCACTGAGTCTGTTTGGCAAGTGCGTGCCTTACATTTGTATATTATAGCACACAGAGGTCTACTAGTGTTATAGGTCTGCATGGAGATCTGTGGCATCCTACAGTCTTTTATAGTGTTTAATGGGCTCTTCCCAAAGACTTGCATTTTTGTATGTTGTCTGGGCATACAGAGTGTCTTTCAGGGTTGTTGATACACTGACCCACTGTGCAATGCTGTTGTGGAAGCAGACAAGTAACGTCTCATTTGGATGTAACCCTTGTTACTCCAAACCAGTGATGCCCAAAGATCATTTGCTGTGAGACTTTGCATGTGACTTTGGAAGGCTAAAAATTGAGACTAAAAACAAAAACAAAAACAAAAACAAAAACAAAAACAAAAACAAAAACAAAAACAAATAAAAATAAAAATAAAAATAAAAATAAAAATAAAAATAAAAATAAAAATAAAAATAAAAATAAAAATAAAAATAAAAATAAAAATACAATGTTGTCTAGGGTATGTTTAGAGTAAATACAGCACTGCCAGGCAGAGGGTCCTGCCCTAGAGTTTTGAAATAAAGAAAATATATGCTGTTCTCCTTGATGTGGGAGCCTGAACAACTCCTTCCATATGTTCAGTATCTCAGGAAAGTGAATCAGTTCTGTTCAAAAGTGCAAATGTTCTAGTAGTTTAATGCTAGCCTGAAACTTTCTGTTTTCACTGAGGACTTAAGAATATATAAATTATTTCCTCCAGAAACCATACAGGAAAGAAATTGGTCCTATTTCCAAACTACGATTGAATTATCATGAGGATGGGCTCTGAGAAGGGTTATTGTACTTGAGAGCACGTGACAGAAATTTGATTTAAAGATGGGAGTTTTTCCAGGACAGCTAGCAAGTTGTTCATAGCTAGATCAAAGAAAATTAAGTAGAAATTCCATGTTCACATTAAATTTCATATAAGCTTTTACATTTCCATTTTTATCTTATTTGCTTCATCTACTATTGCATTCAAACATGATACAAGCTCTGCCCAATAGTTTGACTTTCTATCAGTAAGAAGGACCAGATGGAGTCTATTTAAGAAAGTCTGTGAAGGGGAAATAATTTCTTAATTTTTTGAGGGCGGGAGGAGGTTAACACTTTTGTTAATGGTATCTGTAAGGTGAAAATGTTGTCCATAGTTCATTTTTCAGGTAGGAAACTAATTTGGTTTTTATTAATTATGTTGTTAGTGGCCACAGACGGTTTCATTCTTTTTTTGAGTAATAGTCTAGGGGAACAGGCTTTTGAAGGAAAAGGACAGAATATTCTGCTTGTGTAGCTATTAATACAAGTACCTCTGCAATTACTTTGCTTGAGAGTATCTCTGCTTGCATATATTGGGCAAATTAGTCAGTTGCACTGTATTTCTGAAACATGCTAGGGCTGAAGGTGTCAAATAAATAAATCCCATGTTTATTCAGACCCATGTTTTGAAAGCTCATTTGAGACGCTGCCAACATCACATAATTTTCTGAGTTTTAATTTGTAGAAGTTAGCCTTTTGTAATACATCAGTGGTGTCAAAGAAGACGTGATAGTCATTACTGGTCTTTTCAATTTTGCTCTTTTTATATGAAGCTGGGTGTTTTTCTTTTGTGTCACAACTCTTGGTTTGCAGAAGTCCTTCTGATATTCTATCAAGTTTTGACCATTCCAGATCTGTCTTCGTTTAAACTCTACAGCTCATGCCAATTTATGTTGGTGTGACATGTTCAGTAATGTTAGTTTGGTAATATAGGGTTGTATATAATTGCAGTTGTGGAAAAAAATATCCAGGCAGAATATAATTGCTCAAAATTTATCTGGGGCAACATGTTACACTATTTAAAAAAAGAACCTGAGTAACAATAAATTTGGAAATACTTTATTGTATATTTTCATACAGAAATCATCAGACACAACTGAGCGAGATACCCTGTGAAAACAGCTGAAACACTTGTTTCTCAAATACATACAGCAATTTTAAAAGTTCCTGACCTGAATAGGATTAAAAGTGTGAGAAGGGTTTTCAAAATACACAGAATACTTTTCAGACTGGGCATGTAACACTTGTGCTTATTGTTTAAGATGGCAAAATGGTTTTAGTTCTGAATATATTTTTACTTCTTACTCAGCTTGAAGAAAAAAGGATAATAAAAATATATGGTGTCTGCTTTGTACCATCTCCCAGACAGTTGCCCTGTTTGCTAGGAAGTTTCTCAAGCCTCTTGCTCTTCCTAATTTTCCTGTTTATAAAACTGGGCTACGAGGAAATGAAAAATGTTAGGAAAACACATCAAGGAACGACAGATGTGCAAACAAGTGGTAAAGCAACACACTGTAAGCTATTCTGACAGCTATCTGTAACAGGTATTTGGGAAAGAGATTTACAGCTTATATTGATATTACTCAAATGGTGTCTCAAAGTTCAAATGTGGCCCTAAATAATTCCATCTGGCTTATCCTTTTCCTTTTCCTGCATCCTGCACTGCTGTCCCCAAGCAAATAGGTATCACCTGATTTCTGAAATATGTCCTGAATTATTAGGAGGCTCAAAAATTTGGAAAGGACAGATCGTGGGCAACTCCAGTGCACAAATCAAGCAAAGGTTGTCTGTGTTCTTGAAGGAATCAAAGGGAGGATCCTAATGATGTAGGAATATTTGTATTGTCTGACTTGAGTGCTACTTTGGATAACAGTAAATGCAGAGATTTATTGCTCTATCAGTCTGTGGCTAGTGGCAGGACCCATTTCTAGATTTGTCAAGGAACTCCAGTGGAGCAGAGCATAAAGCCCCCAAGGTATGCACATTAAAACTTTGCCTGGTTTGTTTGTGTGTCTGTGTGTTCAGAACTGCCAGAATAACATGCTACTGCTTCTTGTAGCCATGATGATGCAAACCCAGATTCTGAGTAAAATCAGAATGGCCCCTGCTGTGACGAGACTGTGCATTTGCTGAGACTGCAGTTCACTTGTAGGCTGAAAAGAGCCTGGCCACACCAGGAAAATAAAGCTCAATTGACATTTTCCTGCTGGGACCATTTGCTACCCCTTAGGGCTGCTGAACTCTGGAGCTATTTCTCTCTGATCCTGTAATAGCCATCTGTTAATAGTGTGTTTAGCACATTGCATGGGGAACAAGAGGGTGACGGGGTGGTAGTTGAACTGTATATATGAGGAACACAGCAGAAACATGTGCTTCCTGCTCTCCAGAGCCTGATAACAAAACAAAACAAAAATGCTATTGAGAGCTGTTGTTGCAGTCGAACAAAGCGTAATAAAAGCTCTTCAAAGAGCCATCTGGACTATGCTAAGGATGCTGCTCCATGCTAAATACCCTTGCTTTGGCAAGCCTGTGTTATGATCAACATCTAGGGTTCTTTGGTCTATTCCAGCAGTCTCAGGCTGGAGAGCTGCACTAGTTGACAATAACTCTGATGTCCTTGGAGATTTAATTGCAGACTGCACTGACTGGCTTAGGCCTGGTGTGAGAGGAAAATATTCTTATTCTCTCTCTCTCTCTCTCTCTCTCTCTCTCTCTCTCTCTCTTTTTGTTTGTTTTGAGGAAAGGCTGTAACATCTTTTTCAGCTATCCGTACAATCAGATTTGGCAGGGAGGCATGGTCTTGAGGAGAGTTTTGCAACTCCACTGCATGACAGACTGTCTCTGTTCAGAGCTGCAGTGAAGGAGCACTGATTGCATTGAAGAAAAGGTTTTACCTCTGCTTGTAAAGGTCAGCAGGAAGACCAACAACAATAGAGAATAAATCATCCTATGATTTTGTTTTCCTTTCAGTGGTGAAATCTGGTTACTCTATAATCCATGTTTGCTGAAAAGTGACATTTAAAACATGATTGTTCTTTCAGTCTAGAAATCATCGATTGTCTTTAGCCTCTATTGGCAGTTCTTGTTCCCAACAACAAAAATACAACACTAAATAAGGTTAATATTCACTACGCTTTCACCCATGGCTAACCCATCTTCCCCTGTGTTTGCTGGCAGCCCTTCAGTGTTGTGGATCCAGTTCTCAGAGATGCTGATTTACTTCCAATTCCTGCAGCATGCCTCCTCACCATGAAGGATTCAGAAAGAGCCAAAGGAACTGGAGTGGCTATGATATTCCTACATCATGGCAATTCTTGTCCTACACAGAGATTTGTTGGAACTACTCACAGATGATGTAGGCTGTGAGGTTGTCCTAGACCTTCCAAGGGAAGCTGGATTCAGGGTAAAGAAATGTCAGCATAAAAAAGATTTGAGATCATGTTCGTGTTTTTGAACAGGTTATTCTTTAAGTGGTGCTTAACATCTCTCAGATGAATTTTGGTGCTAGTTCAAGTATAGTTATGTTGCCAGTGAGGCAAGAGAAGTCCTTTCACGTGAAAGATTTGCATTAAGTCGTATATATGTCGTATAAGTCGTATATATGAGTGAAGCATGTACAGTCTCAGAAGTCATGTCTGAGAAAAAGAGCATGCAGGTTGCCTCGAAAATCTTTCCTGATTTTGTGGAATTACCAGAAAGAACAATCATTTCTCTTTTGCTCTCTTTCTAAGTAAGTGAAGCTGATCTACAAATCATGCAATTACCAGCTTTTTTTTTCGCTTTTTTTTTCCCAGATAGAACACTCCTTAAAGGCAGACATTGTGCTTGCAGCTTTAAAAGCCAAATACTAGTCATGAGAAGAATACAACAAATTAAAAACATTATTAGCGTGAGAATTAATGAACCTAAAGCCTTTATTAGGTTTGTCTGACATCCAGAAACCCAAAGGGTATTTGCACTGATAGGAGTCAGTGACCTGAGAAGATTAAGCATTGCCAACTAATTATGATGTCCTTAAAAGAGGGGATTCTTTGCATTAATACTGAGATTTTTAATTTTAATTTTTTTAATATAGAGCTTTTGTGGACCATCAGCACTACAATCCACAAGTGTATAGCTAGTGCCTTTTCTATTCACTGAGATATATTACATCCCTGTGCCAATGATAGTAATTGCCTATATGGGAAAGTACCATTATGAGAGCACTTAAATGCATTTGTAACTATTTCTAACTCATCTGTAGCTGCTGGAAATGAAGAGAAGGAGCCAGAACCATGTGAGGAGGCAGCTGCTGTTGGCAACCAGTCCCACGTGCTCCATGGGTGCAGTCTGAGAACCTATGTATTGGAGCAGGAGGCTAGGTCACAGCTGCAACCTATGTTTAAAAAAAAATAAAAATGCCAGCAGAACTTTGCCTACTGAGTTGATGCTGGGGGGAGGGAGTCATGAAAAGCTTTATGACTGATTTTCATTACTAGTGAGTTGTGCAACTTCAGGTGCCTTGAAGCTTTAGGCCTATGTTCTCATCACAATTAAGCGATATTTTCTAAGTCTGTTGCAACGAACCCTCTTCTGGGACAGCTGATGAACCTGGTAATTAGAAGAACTGCTGCGTTGAAACAGATCTGTCTGGCACAGGATCCTGTCTCCAGTATTGCCCTGTGATGGAAAGAACATGAGAAACTGGACACATAGAACGTGATCCTTCCCCCGACATACCCCTCACTCTTCCAGAGAAAGGAAGTGTGGGAGCTTGAACAGTCAGCTATGGAAATCCACCACAGATATACCTTTGGTTTGGGCTTGACTCCACTGCTGGTAGCAGCAGTTGCCTCCATTGTCATTCAATTATACCAGAAAATGTCAATTCTGATTAAATCTCTTGTTGCGTTATGCAAATCTTTGCCCTAATCCAGAACATTTATATAAGCTTCTGTGACATAGCTGCTCCAGTCTGAATGTCACAGCACTTCCTTTCCATGCTGATCTGACATACATCCCGGCTGGCACTTCACCCCTCAGCAGGACCTGCAGGGCTAGTCACACATCCTTGTCACCAGCACTGGGCAATCCTAATGGTATTTCTTCTACCACTAGTGACTGAAACTACATAATAGGAGGACTTTGAACAAAATAGGCTGTCCATTGCCTTCTAATAGCAAGTCATTCCTCTGATCTGTTCTCCTTCATCCATTCTCAATCATCCCGAAGTCATATCACTATTCCAGAGAACTGTCACCACTGCACAGAGGGATATTTCATGGGTGCGGTAACTCCACAGTGGGTCCTACACTCCCAAGACTCTTTCAGGGAGCAATATAAAAGGTCAGAAGAATTAGCAAAAGTAAATTTATAGAAGAAATGACTCATGTCAGGAATAGATTGGAATTGGAAATGACCCAACTGATGAATGAGCAGCAGCAGCTGGGCCAAGTTACTGCAACATGAAGGATGTTCTGAATAATGGTCAGGAGACAGACTGGGGTTTCCCAAGACCCTTCGTATGTCCCTGTACTTCAGCAGTAAATCTGTCCCTCCTGCTCCTGGACTTTAGCTGAGGATGCATTTAGCTTATGATCTGGATTTTGGAAAAGCTGGACTTGTTCCTGGAAGGCATTAGCAGTCTGCACAAGGGGTGATCAGCTAAATTCTGCCTTGAAAATTGCTGGGGTGGGAGTGGCAGTGAGAGAATTTGTTGTTTCTGTGAAGTTTCCTAGAAGCCCTGCGAGGCATTGTTCGGAGGGGATGGGAACACTAACCAAGTAGAACAAGATTATAGATCAGTTGTCAGACTGGCAAAGAAATCTTTCCTTCTTTGGACAGATTGCTTGCCGAGGATCATTAACCATTTAGGACAGGCTTTTTTTCTTTATCTTACCTTTCTGTTGTTGTTGTTGTTGCAATGCATTTCAGACCTAGCGATATGAATATGAAACCTCATTATGACAAAATAATATCCCATTTGTTTTCTGAAACCAGTCTTTCAGTTCTGATTAGAGAAAAGAGGTGTCTTGTTGGAATTTAATATATTCAGTGGCTCTGAGAGTAGAGACTGCTCTACAGAGGCATTTCAAGATCTCAGAAAACAAGCAGAAACGGAAACGGTGCTCCTATCACTTAACCATTAAGCTACCTTTACATTTCCAAACAAGAGTATACGCAGACTTAGCTGTCTGTGCAAAAGAATAGGAGGAAAAGAAGGATCCCTCTCTTCTCTAGTGAAATCTCTCTAGATCTTGGAGCTAGGCTCAGTGTAGCGAGCACATTTATGCACCTGTTTTCTACTTGTTGCGGATGGATGCCAAGTGGTTGAAATAGTGACAGTGCTTCCATCACCCTCTTACTGACGAGTCCTGTACTTGGTGTCAGTAATAATTTAGTTATATTTGGTTGTGAATGTCATATTTCTTATGCAATTGTTACAGTAATACAGTCACTAGAATGAACCAGCACATAATGAAGCTCTGAAATGGGGTAGGATTATTCCTACAAAGGAACAATTTGTACAAAGGATGGGCATTTTGAAATGCATATATCCATTTCTGTAAAGGGAGTGATATAATTGTGCTGAATTTGAGAAGGGATTAAGCTGCCTAAATATGGGCATTTGACTAAACATGGGCAGGAAACTAAAATGGTTTCTAGTAACTCTACAAGGGGTTGGCAAATATGCCAGTGGTCCCCCAGGAAAAACATACCACCACCTAGAGTGATGGTTAGAGGGCAGCTTAGGAAACTTGAGGTTAAAAAAAAATAAAAAAATAAAACAACATTACAAGGCAAAGTCATCACCACTGGGTAGAGGGGCATTGAAGGATATGTTGGGTGATACAGGAAAAATGAGGGGAAGGACAGGAGAAGAAAAAACTGGGAAGATGGAAATCACTGTTGTCATGATTGTACACAGGAGCTTGTACAAAAGTCAATAAACAATAGCCATCAAGATGTAGCAGCAAGAATGAAGGCTGATTGGAAAATGTATTTTTACCTGTATATTTTCTGATAGAAAATGAACAAACCTGGACTGAGTATCATTGTTTGAGGTTTTTACTGAGAAAAAGTGAACTACTTCCCAAACCAAAACAAACACTGTCACTATTGACAAATAAATGAAATCTGAACATGCATCTGCCCCCCACCTTCAGATTTGATGAGAAATGAACTTTTCCCACAGAAATGTCTGTGTTTATGGAAAAAACCAAGGCAGGAGGACAGATCACTACAAATGAAAAAATTCAGTTCTGTTTTTTTTTCTAAAAATTTATAAATTTTTTCTCTTCTGTTTTTTAATTTTTGCAATGTGTCCTGAGGCTGGATCATTATCCTCATTAATCCTTTGCTGGGACAGCATCTAAGGCACAGCCTGGGCTATTACAAACAGCCCTAGTGATCTTTTTTGTGCCCCTGAACTAAATGTGCATAATGTGTGTGCAGTACAGGTACCCTGCAGAACTTCATAGACGCTCTGAAACCCACAGGACAGACATAGGTGTCTTGAAGATGATTTGCACCTGGATCCAACAAAGGTGTGGTTCCAGTGTTTTCCACTGAAGATTTTGGGACCCAAGGGTCACAACTTTCCACTGTAAACTGTTCTATTTCTCCAGCTGAGCACCTTCTAGTGAGGCCCACACAGGCTATGCTCACTATTTAAATTTTACTGTTTAGTTCCTATCCAGCTAATTTTAGATGTCCAGAAAGAACAGGATGTCTTTCCTAGTTCTCTCCATTTTCTCAGCAGTGCAGAGAGATGAGCATCTCTGGAGATGTCTTGCCCTGTTGGTGAACAAGGTTCTAAGATGAGCAGGAAGAAAGACATAGTTTGCATTACACATGCCTGCAAGAAGGAGGTTAATCCCACACTTAGTGTTGGCTAAGTCCTTGTGGTGTCACAGTTTGCAACCCCAGAGGTTTAGAGCACCCTTCCACATCTTTGAAGCTTTAGCTGTAAGCATATCTTTACAATAAGCCTGAAGCTACTTTACCCATCCGATGTCCCCTTATATAACTTACCACCCACCTTCCCCTGTTGCAATTGCCCATGTTCCTCTCATGACTTCCTGAACCAGAATTAGCTTCATTTTTTTTTAACAAAAGCAGGTTATAGCTGGTGCATGCTGTATTTCTACTGCACCTCTGCTCCCAGGTGGTCCACCAGCCTGGAAGAGCTAGTTCTGTAATGCATCTTCATTAGCTGCCATCTGCCCTAGGGTGGTGAATAGTCTTCCCCATCACCAACAGCAAGAAGAAAGGCTGCAGCTTTGAAGCAAGCACTTGTCTGTATAGAATAACCAGTTTTCTGAAATGTCAGTAGGAGGCAGAAATAAATATTGTCCCAGCTAAAAGGAAAAAGATGGTACTGCTTAAGTATGTCTGGGTCATTGGGGTGTAGGGCAGAGTGAACAGGAAGCAACAATCCTGCTTGCTCCCCACCCTCCCAATACACCCATGCCCAACAGGCAAGTGGAGCAAGAGAAGGCACTGTGTCCAAATTTTCCTCTCACAGCAGCTTTACAGGATGATGAAGTTATTCTAGGTGGCAAGTAAGCAAAAAATATATTGGTCCTGGGGCTTGTGACTGAGGAGCAAGGATTTTTTTTAAACACTTCTCTGTTAATGGAGTGTTTTCAGAGTATTCTTATACACAGTGGCTGAAGTCTCATTATATATTTAAGTGCAATTACTGGCTCAGTTCCGTTCTCACACATATCTCTTCTCAGCACTGCATTTTCTCCATTCTGTTTTCTTGTGCTTGCTGAGTGAAATCAGCAAAGAGGCCAGATTTGTTAACAGATCTATGATAGCCCTTTAGAGCTCAAGATTCCTGTAAATTCAGCTTCACCCCTGCCAGGTGCAAAATTGCTTATTATCTCAGGTTGAGTACAACTCCAGGAGAATGGAAGTAAAAAGAAACAAACAGGAGAGATGGATGATATAATGAGGGAAAAAGTGACATAAACTGATTGACACTTGGGTGTAGGTAAAAGAAGACTGAGGAAAATACATATACTTACTTTTTTTCCCAGGGGAATCTCATCATTTTAATACAAATCTTGTGGGCCCTGCATGTGAGCCTATTTCAAAAAAAAAAAAAAAAAAAAAAACCACACAGAGATACAGACAGAAAAGCAGTTTGAAAGTATAACAAATGTTAAAGAACAGCAAACCTGTAAATTGACAAGACTGAGTTAAAACCATCATATTTGCTCTACGTTTACTGATTGTCTTACACGAAATATACCCTATAATTTCAAGAGAGCTAAGCTTTGGGCAATATATATAGTATATATTAGTATATAGTATGACATGATTTTCTCTAGCACATGATTGGGAAGGAAAGACCCCAATAGCACATGGGAGCAGGCTCCCAGCAATACTTATCACAAATGCAATTCCAACCCCTTTAGAATTAAAAGGTTGCTATAACAACATAATGCATTTATTCTTAGATAGCTTTCCTTTGCTTATTTTTTATCATAATTTTTTAGAATATCAGTTACCATAACAACAGAATGCAGTATCTTAAATGTCACCTTTCATGTATATTTATGCAATATAATTAAATGTATGGGATATGGGATTGGGGCATGTGCTAGGGTGGATTAATTCACACCTCTCTCATGAAACATCTCAATGCTACCACTATAAGTGGGAGTGAATTTAGATAGGACATGGTTTGCAGTGACACTGCCTCTTGCAGCTGTAAATATACTTAACTTTGCAATGCTTCCGTTGTTAATTAAGTGTTGATGAGTCTTCTAAGTTATAAGCTATCAGCATGGCTCACTCTTTGGATCTTTTTCTAAGCTGTGATTTCTATTAATTACAGTTGTGTTTCTGTTCTTATTAGCTAAGCTGATCACTCTCAGAGGAATATGAGACTTTTCTGAGAGGAGCAGACAGTTGAGACATCCAGCCTGCTATCCCGCCTTTCAAAGCAGACTGATAGACAGATTCTTGGCTCTGGATCCAGCTTTTTCCACCGCTGTAGAGGTGTGACCTGAAATCAGCTTGGAGAGGTAATGTAGTCTTCTTGCACAGCTGGGGATATGTCCCTGAAACTTCCTTCCATGCTGTGGGAATAGGCAGAGAAAGGGGTGCAGAGGAGCTGGGGCAGAGCACTCAGCCTCCCACATGCTGCTGAGCTGGCTGCAGCTGATGCAAGTGAGAGCAGCACTGGAGCATTTGACTCAGGCAGTGTACTTGTTTCTGGGCTGAGCACCACTGTCCACAGGGAGACATAACCCATCCCCCTGGCTGCACCTTTTGGGATGCTAAGTAACCAAATTAATAAATGCTAATATGCCCTGTTTGCAATAAGATAACACAGCAGTGATGGTCCCACAATCCCCTGTGCTCTGTACTAATGCTCCTATAAATTTTCTTCCCATGTCTCCTGTTTCTTTGAAGTTTCTGTTCACTTCTGAGCTGGGAGTTAGCTCTTTGTGGTCCATGGTGCCTGCTCTCAGGGAAGAGGCTCTATCCCACCTCTGAAAAGTAAGATAAGTCCACTGGATGCCTAGCCAGCTGGCAACAGAAGGATATGAAGGTCACTGATATTGTCTGTAGAAAATGCTCTTGGCAAAATATTTTAGTAGAGGATGTCAAACTTGCAGCTCTCTTGTTCCATCTCAGAATGGTTAATAGTGCTATATATACTTCCACCCAAACAAACACGAGCCCTCTGTAAGGAATGGTTAAGGGAATAAAATGCAGTGGTGTTTGTTTGCCCTCCACAAGCTCAGAGGAGCCAGGGCTGTGCAAAGTCCAGAAACAGCAGACTCCCATGACTCATTTATGAGCCTTATGTGACTGCCATGACAGGGCATACTGAGGAAGGATCCCAGGAGTGCACCCAGTCCTGAAGGTCACCAGTTATCCTGCTTGATGGGAGGATTCTCCAGTGACCCACTGAAGGGAGGACCTAAAAAAGGACTCAGAGAAAGACAGCTCATGGGGAAGCGCGGAACACACTTTGACAACTCTCTCTCTCTTTATTACTGTGTGGGCAATTACTGTGGGAGTTCAGGGGGGATTTCTGGTTTATGGTCACTAATGACATTTATTGTGGAGAATATTGTGTGAACTGAGATGTCTTGAGTTTTGATTCAGAGCAAAAGCTCTATGAAAAGTGAGGTATGGTAATGATCTCCCTGACCTCCATGCTGTTTGTGTGAGCATGAAAATAATCACCGAGGAGAGGAACAGTTAAAGACAGAAGTACTGATACTTTCAATTTCAGTCTTTTAACACTGATAAAGAGTCATAAGTGTAAATTACTGCAATCACTCTTCTGAGTGAGTAGGTCAGTTTGATGCCACACTATTCACACATACTTCTTTAGAGAGAACTGCGCACTGGATACGACAGATTATAAGGCACCATAGGCTATCAGCTCTCTGCATGCTTATCAGAGAGATTCAGAGTCCCTGCAAAAACCCAGCAGGAATATCCTCTGATTATCAAGTTGCAAAGGAGTGGTCTCCATTATTCCTATTCTGCTCTTACTCAATAAGCCAGTAGGACTTTGGCAGAGGTAAGCCAGGTACGCAGTGCTGCCAGCCCTTCAGTACTGCTTCATCTCCTTTCAGTGTTTCCCCTGACAACCACACGTTTCCCCGGGAGCTGCTGTTCCAGATGTTTAGCAAAGGGAACAGATGTGGCATGGATGCCCTCAGGAACACCCTCGTTCTCCTCAGTCAGCCCCAGAACACTGCTCTGTCACAGGGTCCTAGAATGGCGATGTCTGGATGAAACCCACAGCTGACCTCCAATGCCACACATGGGGTACTTCTAACTTAAATGTAGACAAAACCCAATCCAATCTTAACAAGGGCGGCACTTAGACGGGTGACATAATCTTCTGGGGCACCTGTGATTACGTAGGGATTTCCTCAGACTCTTAGAACATGTTCATCCTCCTACCAAGATGGATCTTAGAAGATAATTCCAAAAACTACAAAGTATTCTCACCTCACAGTACTGAGTGTTTTTTTCACCATGTGGCAAGAACTATTTCTCAGTAGATTCCCAGAAACAGACAGATGTCTCCATTGATGTTGTGGTTACAGATCTGTGGTTTCTGATTAACAATCTAAATAAAATGGGTGACATTCCATCCTTTTCCTCCACACCCAGGTTGCCAAGTCCAAGTATTCTTCCATCACTCCGGTTATTACTTCGATATGTGAGGCTGAGTTTGAGCCTGGTGGTCATTAATAAGTGGAAGCAACTGATTACACGTTATGCATTAATGGTTTATGGCCATATGTGGCAAGCATATGGTTTATCTAAGCAGATAAAGTTGAGTTTTGGCCCTCAAGTAGAAAGGGTCTATAATTCATAGCATTATTCAATTTGAAGGGACTTCAGAAGTCATCTATTCCAACCTCAAAGCAGGGTTAACACTGAGTCAAGACCAGGTTGCAATATACCTTGTGCTTTCCATTGGCAATGTTATCGGAAGATGGGTAAAGAGAACTCACCTGCCAGCATTTTGAACTTTGTATTTCCAGCAACTTTTTTTTGCTCACTGCAACTCACTGGTTACCTACAGAGGCCTTCCTCCTTCCCCTCCCCCAAAACAAAACAAAACAAAAAAACAGGGGAAACTACTACAGGAGTTACTACTACAGGAGTAACTACAGGAGTAAGTAGTACTACTAAGTAACTACTGCAGTAATAAGTAATTACTGTAGTGGTAGTACTACTACTACAGGAGTATGGAAAACCAAAGTTAAGCTCTCCTTGGCAGAAGGAGAGCTGTCCCTGGATTCTGCTGTGCATTTACAAATGTCACCTGTCATTCAACTCATTCTCTCCTTCTTGGCTTTTGTGAGGGAAAGAGACAGGGGGAGGAAGGTGCCAGACTGTGCTTTAAAGCTGATGAGATGAAAATGACCTTGTCGTCATCTGGATTCTGCTTTGAGCAATGCTGCGTATCCCTTGGAGGTGGATTAGGTTTCCACTGACAGGCTCTGGGAGATAGAATTTCCATTAGAATTAGGGGAAGAATATCTATTAGATAGATACAGCTCCTTATCTGCACCTTGTCTCCTCCTCAAACTGTCTGCATGCTATCTTGCTTTCTCCTTGCCTGCTCTCATGGTTCCTCTGCTCGTCAGATTTGTCTTGCTCTCTTCACCTCTCCCTGGGCTCTTCCTGCAAAGATAATGAAGTTGCTGTTGCCAGACCTGAAGTGCCATTGCTCGTCCTTCACTTTCTAACTTTAGCTTCCAAATAAGCAGACCAAGCAGGCTGTGCAAATCCACAATGTGCCTTTGTTTCCAGCAGGCATAACAAACTGCTAGTTTCTTGTCCTGAGATCATCCCCGTTCTCTACCCACCACCTTTAAGACTTCTTCAGAGGGGGGTCAACAGGTGAATGTAATGAGTTTCTACTGTGGTATCACACAGAGGTACCAGCCTTGTTATACAAGGCCACCTACCAACAGAAGAGGTCCTGAAGTCCAAAGTCTTTTGTACTCTGATTGAGAACTATACTGAAACAAGACGAGTGGCCACAACTGTATATGGGGCCATCACATAAATCTCTGTGTCTTTATTTTAACTATGTATGGTCTGCGTATGTTACTTTTGGTTTCACAGGTAGCCATTGAAGCATTTTTTTGAGAACCACTGTCCTTCTAAATATCACTCCTTGATGAAAGCTGCATGGCAACATAACACCTACTTTTGGAATCGATGTCAACAACCAAAGCTTGAGGACTGTTGCTCACCATAATGGGTATGCCATGACTGTTTCAAAGAGATTTACTGTTCTGGAGTGATCTCTTCCATCTTCATAAAAGAAAAGATTATATTTTCATAGATGTGGATTTACTAGTTAAGAGGAAGGGACAATGTTACATCCCCCCCTCCCAGTGATTTATCATATTTCTCTCATACATGTTATATGACCAGTAGTTAACCAACAAAAAGCATTCACAGAATAATGGCACATTACAAAAGCAGGATGAAGGCTAGGAAATGTAAGAAAAGGAAACAGCAAATTTCATGGGAGGCAGAGTTCTGCTGACCATCCATTTTGTTTGATCCTTGGCAGTGCTGGGAATAAAAGGCAAAGTTTTCAGAAGATCCCACAGTGCATAACTAAAGCCTGAATTAAAGCCACTCTTCCAGTTCAAGATTTTTTTTTTTTACCAAAGAGTTGAAGGGAGACTCTACTCAGCCACAATGTTTCAATATACGGGCAAAATTTAAAGTGCTTAGATTGCCACACCAACCAGCATCTCCTTTGCAATGGCTTTCCCAAACACATCGGTATATATCTCTGCAAAACATTGCTTTACTAAATAAGTTGCATGTAATATCCATGAAGAGTGATGCTTGGAGTCCTGGGCTCTACATAGAATTGTTATACAAGATTTTAGATTAGGACATCAGTGCTGGGACTACATACTCATGAACATTTAGTTCCCTGTTGGACTCTTTTCACTGGGAATGGAACTTGTGCATTGAATTATTTTTTCCAAGTCAGAACATTCTGCTGGCACAAAACACGGGAAAAGCTGTGATTTTAATAACGTGCCCACACTGAACCTGAATGACTTAACCTTCAAATTTCATGCAAAACAAAAGGAATTATTTTCCCTTCACAGCAAGCAAAGTACCAGTGAAATTTATACCATTTCACTCTAATTCTAATTTTTGTATTAGGGAACTTAAATGAAAAGAAAACAAAAAATCAAATGGAAATTTTAAATGTTTACTCAGGAAGGGGCCAGGGGAACACTTCACACATGTTTAAAAAATAAACTCTCCTTTGAATTAACCCACTTTCTGAAACCTTTATCTTATGAATAGTTAGCATTTCCAAATGTAAATAAAAATGAAAATGAAAATGAAAATGAAAATGAAAATGAAAATGAAAATGAAAATAAAAATAAAAATAAAAATAAAAATAAAAATAAAAATAAAAATAAAAATAAAAATAAAAAAAATCTTGCAGAACATTTGCCATCAGTTCTTCTTGAAAGTGTTCTTGTGAGCTGGATGACATCTACATCCATGTCCCCATGAAAGTCTGAGGACATTTTCTGGCACCATGGAGTGACCATGTCAACTCGAAGATGTATTTAACAGACGGGACCATAGGACCATACTTCACTTTGCTCTTTCACTTCCTACATGCCCAGGACCCTCCAAAAGACCTGCTAGATGTGACTAGTAGTGTAGTGAGTTACAGAATACTAAATAGCATCAGCATTCCTTCAAAAAGCAATATTTTCTGAAGCCTTTCTACACAGATCAGGAACTCTAAACACAGCAACAGTTTATAATGAATATCCACTCAGCTATGTGACTGGTGGTTCTGACAAGCTGGACAGTTTTGCATTTGTGTTGTCCAGCCACCAGCAAAATAATGCTTACCCTCTTTCACATACACATATTTTCATAACTAAGTTTCACTAGTGCTCATCTATCAGAGTCTCTCAACACTTATTCCACACTGATCTCTCAGAATCATCGTTCTGACAAAGAAGTCTTTTGAGAACAGTGGGCTCTTTGAGAAAAGAAGTATTTTCAAAGGAGTATCAATAGTGTAGAAAGATGGAAACTTGCATACTGAAAAACTTCCTCATGATAGAGAACATTCAAGTAGTTCTGCGATCAAATAAGATGATGCACTGAACACCTCTTCTCCAAATACCAACTACATCACATTGTTTTCACTTCTGCACAGCAACATTCAAAACACACCCAAGTTTTCATCTGGGAAAGCTTGCTTGCTTCTTCCTTCTTTATATGCATTTTGTTTGTTTGTTGGTTTTGGTTTGTTTTTTATTTTTGACTCTACTTGGTTTGGCATTTGGTCTTCATCTCCTGGAAGCTCATTCTGTCACTAACATGCCATTATTGATGTCTGCTGGCCATGCCTTGCAAAGGAAAATTAGCAAAACTCATGAGAGCATTACATGCCATGATCATAACAAGGTCTTGTATCATTAGTTGCTTGGACTGAAGGAAATGTTGCAGAAAAAATATCCACCAGGTCATTCGTGCTGTAGACATTGTCAACATAGACGTGTGTATGGATGTTTTATGATGCTTGCTTCATCTGAAATGTTATTGTCGCTGTCCCCATCCCCCAGGGCCCTATTGGTCACATGAGTTAATGGCTTATTTTAGAGGGAGAGAACTATAATACCATTTTTTAAGCACATGTAAATCCCTTCTTTGAAATGCATTAGGTAAAGAAGACAATTGAGACATTATATAAATACCAGAGACTATCTCAAAAACTCACAGACAGACAGATGAAACTTACAAATTCAGCAGAGGACTTATTTGTGACTTGCTGAGAAAACACATCTGTCTCAGGATGCATTTACTGATTTGCTCTTGCATTCTGCAGAGCAGGAAACTCCATAGACTCTTGGCCATTTTGGCTGCCTTGAAATCAAAGGGATGGAGTGTACGCTTAAAGCTGAGCACCTGGAGAAGGAATAAAGGAACACTTATGGTGTCTGTAGGGTTTGGTGGGTGAAGCTAACAGTGAGGGCACCTCTGGAGTATTCTACAGCATTTCAGACCTTACAAGTCAAGAGAGTCCTCATTCCTTAGTCTTAGTGGGTGGAAGAGCCACCCACTAGAGATCAGCCTTCATCATCTTTCACCATCTCTGAATCCATGTGCTGGAGGCAGTGAATGTGGCATTCTGGATACTTTTATCTTGTTGATCTCTTCTACCATCTGCTCTAGACTATCAAAGTTCCCCTAGATTGTTCTAAAGCACAGGATGGTGTAATCCCTTTCCCAGCGTAAGGGGACAAAGTAAGTTGCATCTAGTCCTTTTGACTGATCTTGGATATGCAAATCACAACAGAGTCTGGCTCAGTTAGCTGCCTAAAGTGTCAGTCCCTCAAACGTATTCTTATTCTGCAGATTTCCTGCAGAATTCAAAGTATGCCATAGTAGGGAAAAACAAAACAAAACAAAACAAAAACAAAAACCACGGCCATTTTGTCACTTGTGAGAGATGGAAGTGCTAGGCTAAAAAGCAATACCAAGAATTATGGCCTAACATTATGACCTCATCTACAGTTTAAAATAGAATCTAAAGCAACACTGGCAACTTCCTTTCTGAAAGAAACAAGTAAACAGAGAGAGAAGATAAGTGCATTCTATATCAGAGCAAAAGGCAGCTGACAGATATAACCCAGCCTTATGGACAACCTCTAGGACTGCTGATTTTTGGAAAAGATGCAGCTGGTCATCCAGGAAAAATATCTCTGGAAGCTGCTATTATTTTGGAATCTTGGTTAGAAATGTTTTAACATGCAAGATACCTTCGAAAATTCTGAGTGTCGTTCTTTGGGATGTAACACAAAGAAGAGGATGAACTAAATATTCTACCACCACACCCCATCTCCAGGCTTTAGCAATTAAGTACTGAAATAACAGAGAATATCAGGGCCTTTGTCAGACATTTTATGTACACTAGATCCACAGTCCATGGAAGGGTAACCACTGGACCTGAACCTCTTCGTTTCAGCTTGTGTCCCTTAGGAACATGTTTATGAGAGCTTAATGATTCTGTCATCGTTAAATATTTATAATGCTGTGACACTTTTCTCTAACTATTTGTAAATCATGATTCAGATTAACTGTGACTTTACAGCAGTGAAATACACCTATAAATTTGGGTTAATCAGTCAGTCAACTTTGTCTTAGGGCTTATTGCCTTATAGGAACAGCTCAAAGCAGCCAGACAACACTAAAGAATCTGGCCTTATGTTTTAATGGAAAGGGATAATTTAAGTTCTGAGCCTAGCACAAATGCCATTGCAATTATATCTATCTTTGGTACTCTAAGTTTAAAGATAATACTATTATAGATTTGATCTGCACAGATCTCCTTGAGACCAAAGCCTCCCTTGCTCCTGAAACAGTTCAGCTCTTGTCCAAATGCTAGTAACAGAAAGGTAATTCAACACAGAACACACTGAGGCCTCTGAATTCCCATTAGCAGTTCATTAAAACGTGCAGTGTGGTCTGTACAGAATTAGCTCAGCAAAGCCCACACTATGTTCTCAAAATATAGATTAATATCTTTTTCCTATAAGAGGAAAATCAGAATGTATGAAAGCATGAATTGTTTTCAAAATACGGTTTAGCTCTGTTTAATTCAATTCAATCAACCTGGTCTAAAACAGAGTAGTTTCTGTGGGAGCCTAATGTGATGGATTATTTTATCCATTACAGTTTTTCAGATTGTAATTTACAATTTGGTATCTATTCACTACCATCTTTGCATACCCTGATCCAGGGTGAACAACAGGTTGTCATCATATTTTTATAAATCAACCTCAGGCTTCGTTAAGATCTGGCTCCTTATACTGACCTAGGACAGCATCAGATTGGAAGTTCCATCCTCCCTGTCTTCTTTCCTAGCACCACACTTTATGGTCTCAAAACGTCCCCTGCACTAAGGAAGGTGCTGGGGCAGTAGGAGCCCGTCTAGCTGTGCAGCAGCTGGCGGTTGCAACTGATGTCCTCAGCTCACAGCTTAGCAGAGATGTACATTCTTTGTAATGGAACCTGCACAGTATCCAAAAAATGATAGCAGAGTTTCAAGACAGAAGACAAAACAGAAAAAAAAAGATTGAAGTAGAAGTAACCCACTACCCCTCCTCAAAGAGCTCACATTTCTGACCATAGCTAGCCAGCAGTTACTGCCTGCAATTTTATCTAATTTCCATAGGCAGTTAATTTTCTAGTAGAAAAAACAACAACAACAACAAATAAAATAAAATAAAATAAAATAAAATAAAATAAAATAAATAACCTCAGACCATACGATTCAAATGATTTTAAGCAACAAAATTTGAAGTCTTAAAATGGAAGTTTTCATTGACACCACATGGTATTTGTACAAGCAAGGAAAAGTAAATCCTATCTAATCTACCAGTAATTTGCAATGACTTAATTTTCCTTCAAGAAGCTCTTTTGATACGTTTCATCGATAACAAACGTTGGGCAAGAATAAAATTTTCCATGCCACAAGACATTTCACAAGATTTTGTGTTGGTTGCTTGCTCGCTTGAAGCTAAGGAAAACAAACAGCATTTTAAATGCTATGTAAAACAAAGTCTTCCTTTTTTCCTTCTTTTTTTTTTCTCAAAACTTTCCTTGATAGCATCATGAAGTTTCATTTTTGATAATTATTATTTTTAAACTTGAATATAGCATGTTTGCTATTAATTTTCAAAATATAATTTGATGTTGTGTGTAGTTACTAAACCATTATCTCAGGTTAAATTTCTAACCAAAACAATTAGCAAATTAAGACGTGTTTCAAAATGAAACATTGAAATGTTAATGTACCAGTAATTTTAAATAGGAATTTTTTACCTTATGGAAATGCCTTTTTTGTTTGTTTGTTTTCCTGTCTTTTCTTCTGTCCCTATTGGACTATGTTGAGATCTGCATTTCCTAATAAGAAAGTGTTTGATCACAAAATTCCTACTCAGCTCTGTTGATCAGACTTCCATGCGCATAGCTCAGTTTTGTCATATGAAAGCTAAGATGTTTACCCACCTCTGCTATCCAGTTTTATCTTGCTGGAGAGATTAAAGGACAGTAATGAGTCAGACAGGCAAGAGAAGAAAGAGTAGAAATAATTAAATATTACCCTACCAATTTAACCCTATTTGCAGTGGGTTTTAAAATTCTGGTTCAGTGAAGAATATCATGTATTTTGGAACCATGTGTCCCAGTAAAAATATGAATTGATTTATCTGTCCTGTCTGTGCTTTTCTTTTCTCTATATTTTTATTTTGATCAAAGGAAAAACATAACTGTCACACAAATCACAAATAAAAGTTGACAGCTTAAAGCATGTTCAAAAAAAATGTGCTGGACAAAGTATTAGTAGTGACTTTACAAGCAACACTATTTCCACATTATGCATCACAGCCTTTTGAAAATTAAGCTATCCTTTTGATATACATCCTTAAGCAGCAGAGCAGGAAAATATTGTGTTAACCGGTGCTTGCAGAAGAGTGAAAGATTGCTGGGACAGCTGGGAGCATCATGCGAGGGGTAGTGAGGAATTTTGCTGAATAAGTTAGAGGAAGGAACACTCTGTGTGGAAGCCTCAATGACTTCTGGTATCATTTAACCTTTTCATTATCATTGCTTCCAAACAAACCTTCTTTCAGCCTCTTTCTCCTAGACACAGAACTTCCTTTTGTTTGCAATCCACTGCAACTTCATGTTATGCTGCTGTGAACCTATGTGAAATCAATTCTGTGTTTTTCAGCTTGTACATTTCTTTCTGTTGGGCATCAGCAAAATTAATGTCACTGTCAGTGTGGGTCACACTTATTTAAAATATGCACTATTTAGGAATCTTACTGAGCTCTATAAAGAGGTGCAGAATGTTAGATTGGAGGTGGTAAACACGTTGAATAATCATCTGAGTGCAGTTAAGTAGGACTATTAGTATTTCAGAATTCATCCAGACCAGGAGAATTATTTCAGTGAGAACCAGATAGAATTCAGACCCCCTGAAATACTGTTGTAGGAACTAACATAGATGAAAATACAGTGTGAAGAATATTTATGACAGTTATTTTCACCTGCAAATCTACTGCTTAGTACTTTTCCTTGGTTTTCAGGCACCTACCTGGACATCAGCAGCCAGTTAACAGCATGGAAGAAGAATCAGCAACAAATGCCCTTCTAGTGGCAAACAGAGTGCAGGGCATCTTTCAACAACCTGTCTTCCGTTCCCGAAGTCTAACCCCATGTTGCACAGCCAGTCTAGCTGAAATTTGATTTATTAAGAAAGGAGAAAGAGGAGATGTTAACACAAAAATGTTGTGTGAGATGTAACTGGTCATAGATATTATATGCAAAAATGTCATAAAATACAAGTTCAAGTTCACTAGCTTACTGGAAAGAAAATGCCTAGCACCCTGAAAAATTTAAGGAAGCAGTCTTGTGTCTTTTTATTTTTTTTATTTTATGTTTTTAAGCCCTGTTTGGCAGAGTGTTTAGTAAATTCCAGTGAGGTTCATTAGTCCATTAGTGAGTTTTTTCCTTCCTGCAATCAGGTCCTGATTTTCCATTTCACTTTCAGGATTTATCATTTCACTTTTGTTTACATGCATGGCTCTGAGTGTTTGCTATCTTCTCCAGATACTCCCTTTCTCTCTAACAAACACATACACATACCCTTTTAATATACTTTTATCCTACACTGATGATCCCATTGGACAGTATAGAATATTGAGCTCCTCTGCTCTGCTTCAATTCGTATTACTTTATATCCTTCCTCTTTCTCTTTAACCACGAAACCCCTTTCCTGAGAAAGCTACAGACTTCCAACCCTCTATTTTGTCTCTGTGTAGGAAGAAATATTCTTGATGTGCTAGTCAACACTTTCCTAACTTTTCTTTATCTGGGGAAGCTACCAAATTCAGCTCCATGCCGAGGATGCAGGTTTATAGTTTTCTACACCCCATTAACGTTATTGTATTCTATGCTAAGCACATGCTATTGGCAGATATCATATCTGTCATGTTTAGTAAAGAATAATAGAAAAGAGAAAACACTCTTCTATAATTTACAGGATATTGAATATACCTGAAATTTAATCAGGAACACATTTGTAATGAGGCTGAAAATGGCCTGTCAAATACTGACTGATGATTTCTTAATTAAAAACAGTGATGAATCTTGTACACAAGCAGTAAGAATATTTTATTAATGTATAGGTGCAACATTACATAGAATATATAAGAAAAAAATGGAAGCAAGGTGAAAAAAAATCCTCATCTTCATTTGGTTTATTAAAACATACAAGAATACCAATCTAAAAGCAATAAAATAGCGATGACCAATACATTGGAATGACTACACAATAAATTCCTGCACTAGTATTACCATCCCTGGGCAGATGCTTATTGCCAGAGCCAACTTTTGTTTTTCTTGCCTTTCTCCTGCAGTCTGCAAGTTCCATGATAGCCCTCCTTTTACAGTTACTGATTTAGTCCTTTTAGAACAAAAGTATTCTTAAAATTCTACCAAAGAAATATTCTCCCAAAGACTTAAAATCTCAGTAAAGTCCAAACTACTATCAGGAAAAAAAAAAAATGTAGGTAGCTCATACCAGTCTTTAACACACTGTCCATGGAACTGATCACAAATATTAATTAACTCTTATCCTTGCATCCAGTGAATCACAGTGCTACTTATTTATATGTCCACGGATTTCTACTCAAAGCACAAGCATTTTACCAAAGGAAAAATACCTAGTTCTAGACTATGTTTCCCATACACATCTAAACCTCATTGGGTCTGTTCTGTTGCACAAGCAGAGCCACAATGCACAGACAACATATGTCCTAAATGGTCCTCATCAGCCATACCCTTATGCTACTTGTACAGGGATTGAGATAGTTAGCTTCCATTTTGAGAAATTTGTCTTACAGGCTGTAGCATAGCCTGGAAGACCCAGGAGCTCTTTTTGAGTATCCAGCCCCAAGTGCCTCCTGACACCACACAGCAGAAAGGTTGGAGTCATACACACCCCCATACCAATGTGTCTGGGTTTCTGTAGGAGTGGAATGCACTGATACAAACCAAATGAGATCATTGATGAACTCCAGACAGGTCTCAAACTACAGAATGGGGAGAATGTAATCCCAAGACATATCATAGCTCTCTTCTCCTGCACAGTCTTCTCATAGACTCTTCTGCTTTGAACATAGAGACTACTTTGGGCATAATTAGGAGGTTGAGGAAAGTGATTACTTCTCTATTGCTTGGCACTTCTGCGTCTGCATCAGGAATACTGTCTTCAGTTCTGGATCCCCTTGTTCAAGAGATAGAATGAAAACTATAGCGAGTTTATTAGTACATTATGAAGACAGTTGGAGGACTGCACAATTTGTTGTGTAAGGAGAGACTGAAGGAGCTGATTGTGTTCACCAAGAAGAAGAGATGATGGAGAAACAATCAATTGCTCTCTGCAACATCTAGAAGGTGGGTTATAGGGAAGATGGAGCCTGTCGCTAGGGAGCACAGCAGAAAGAAAAGAGGTAGTGATCAAATGTCTCAGCAAAAGAGAATCTGACTGTATATAAGGGAAAAAAAATCTTCACTGGGACTGTGGTTAAACACTGGAACAGGGGTCAGATAGGCTATGGACTTTCCATAACCAAAGTGCGGGGTAAATGGATGGTGAGGTGGGTAGAAAATTGGCTGGACAGCTGGGCTCAGACAGTGGTGATCAGCAGTAAGAAGAACAGATGGCAGACCTTTACTAGTGGCAATCCTCAGGGATTGATACTGGGACCAACACCATTTATCATGATTGTTCACAACTGGGGTGATGAGATAGAGCTCACTCCTGGCAATGTTGCAGATTATACCAAATGAGGAAGCAGCTGCCACACTGCAGGGTGAGGCTTCTATTCAGAGGAACCTAGATAGGTTGTTATAATGGACTGACAGGACCATGAATTCCAAGAAAGGCAAGTGCCAGTTCCCTCCGGGGGGATGGAATAACCCCATACACCAGTGCAGACCAGGGACTGACTGATTGGAAAACAGTTTTGCACAAAAAGTCTGAGGGGTGCTGGTCAACAAGAAGTTGAATGTGAATCAGCAGTATGTCCTTGTAGCAAAGAGGAACAACCATGTACTGGGCTGTATTAGAAAAAGAGTAGCCAGCAAGCTGATGGAAGTGACTACCCTCTGTTTGGCACTATCAAGACTGCATGTGAAATGTTATGTTGAGTTTCAGATTCTCCAGTACAAGAGACATTGACATCCAGGAAATACACATAAGTTCACCGGGCAAGGCCCTGAGCAACCATTCCCAATTGTCTCTGCCTGATGAGGAGGCTGGACTAGATGACCTCCAAATGTCCCTTCCAGCCTGGACAGTTCCCTGTTTCTGTCCCTGGAATTACACAAAACCCTGATAAGCAAGGCCTGAAGAAACTTTATCTAATTTTGAAGTTGGCCATGCCAAGGGACATAGGCTAGACTACGTCCAGAGCTCCTACTCAACCTATGTTAGCCTTTGACTTTTGATTCTACTAAAGAACGCTTTCATTCATTCAGCTGCACAAATCCAGCACCACTCAAAATCAGCCTGTTAACAGGATGTAAAAACAAACTAATGCATAAGCAAGTCTGTTTGCTTCTGACTTCCCAGTGGCTATCTCCATTTATATTTGGGCTGAATACTTTGTCCTTCTCTACAGAGACCAAGATACATACTTACAACATTATCGTCATTTTGACTACTGTGAGGCACTCTACAAGACTTCCAGTTGCTCTTCTAGTAGGATACAGTTCTCCTGGCACTTGGGAGCATCAATTTTCAATTGTATGCACTCTTTTAAGATGCCTAGGGTTTTCTGAAGCTGTTGCATTTTGGGAGGAAATGAAATAGCTGTTCAAGACAAGACAGACAGTTTGCAGGGCTGGCAGAGAAAACCTAACTGACATTATGTTGAACCAACTCCTTGCCCATGTGCTTTTTCTAACAATGCTGAAAATTATTCTATCCTCTCTTCAGCTAAACGGCTTTTGACCTTAGCTCATCAGAGTAAGGAGATCCTGCTGCTGACCAGGAATGATTTCCCTGTTGTCATGGCCCTGTACTGGTAATTGGAGAGAGAGTGACAGGCAAAATATAATGAATTGCTTCATTTGTCATAGAAAAAAATCTGAAGGTGAGACAGAGAAGGGAGATGGGAAACTGGGTTGAAAAGATCTGCAAAACTATTTCAGTGTTTCTTGGCATAGTAAGCAGTTCAAAAAACCCTAAAGGCTGTACTAACTGGAAAACTAAGAGGGTTTTTTCCCTTTCTTATCTTGCTCTCTTATATGCAGTAACCGTGTACCCACATTTGACATATAGTCCTGAAAAACAAGTCTGAGATGTAATTTCTAAATCCATGTGCTGCTTCCAAATCTTTTATACAAAGAGACTTTATAAATATCCAGACATGTCACTTTTCTGCTATGCACCAAGAACAGATTTGTTCAAATCAACTAATGCAATTAAGGTGCTCAGGAGAAGCAAAGATACATAACTGCAATAAAAACCAAAGGCTGTCAGTATTTAACAAAAAAAATGTAGTGAAATAATAATAAATTAGACAGGGAAGAGGGAGTCCAAAACAATGACAAAAAAAGGTGCTCAGGAGAAGCAAAGATACATAACTGCAATAAAAACCAAAGGCTGTCAGTATTTAACAAAAAAATGTAGTGAAATAATAATAAATTAGACAGGGAAGAGGGAGTCCAAAACAATGACAAAAACAAACAAACAAACAAACACACACCTGTAAATAAACATTTAATAGTATCATATATAAAAGAGAGATGGATGCACAGCTCACTGGTAACCCTCCTTTTTGGAAGTCCTGTATGAGTTTGTGTTTTTTCTCCCATGAGAAAGACAAACAAGAACAAGACAATTAAAGCCTGCATGTTATCATTTCTAACACCAATCATGGTGCTGTCATCACGTCTGTAGGGGAAAGTATTCCTCTTTGAAGGCCAGTACTAAGTTGCTATGTCACTTCAGTACTTCTCAGCCCTGCACGATGAATAGTCTCTGATCTGAGTCCTGCATGGGAGTGGATGAAAGTCACGATTGCTGCTCTGCACGAGGAAGTAGGGAAATCGTTTCATTTTGGAAAGAAATGATGGGGTTTCAGATTTTCTAGGGGTGGCAAACCCTCATATCTTTGTGTTTGTTCCTCACTCAGGGAACACCTACTACTTACCACAAATAAAGGTGGTGTAATTACAGATCAAAAAGTGGGGGAACCTGAGGATCACCTGAGTCCCTTCTTCCAGGGACAGGAGACAACTCTTGCGGAATATCCACCATATGAACTGGTAGCAACCCATGAGATGATAAAAGCTGTTTTCCTACAATGTCATCAGGATGCTGCTGTATTTTCCTTACTGCTGCATCTTCTTCTGCCTTCATCCTTTGTGGCACATGTGGAGTCCATGCCAGCCAACAGGGAAGTTCAGTTCTTGAAGGAAGCAAAGATGTTCATCTTGATGCAGCTTTTAGGTGGGGTTTATTAGCCTGGGGAGGCTCAGGTGCATCCCCAGGTGCTGTCAGCTGCTCCAGAAGGACATGACTTTAGGAGAGGACCCACTGGCAGGTGAAGCTTAGAACTGCTTGGCCACTGCCAGGGTCCTGCAGACAGGCTCTCTTTCACTGAGGGGAAGGGAAGACCATCCCAACGTAAAAAGCTGATGCACTGTGTGAGTGGGAGCACAAAACCTTGCTGAGACATGCTGTGATGGGAGGACACAGCCTCTCTGGATCCCCTAGGAAGTCTGCTTCAGCAACTAAATTGCCATTGCGAGGAGGGTCAAAATCCTGTTGCCTCTAATGTCAGTAGGAAAAACAGACCCCATGGTAGGGAAAGAGAGAATCCTGCCCTCTTTTATTCTTCTCTTACTCTGCTCCCACACAAACATTAACATTTTCTTCTTGCTTCACCTTCGCCCTGCTGCCACTGTCCCTTCTCCTGGGAGTGGGTGCATGGCATTATGTCCCCCAGCTGATGTGCACAGCAGTGCTACAGAGACATCCCATGCTTCTGACTTCCCCCACTCCCTGCTGCCTTTTACTAAATTATCACAATTTGACATTATTGTAACAGTGTTTTGGAAACAGAGGATAGGATGCATTTAATTATACATCATAGTTGTAGGCTGCAAGGCTGACAGCTTTTCTATTTAATAACCAAACACTTGGTGATAATCAAACAGACCTTTCTAGTTGAGCTGATAAAGTGTCAGCTGGGAGGAGCATGGCAATGCAAAGGATGTGAGGACTTCTGCAAGTGTGTCCAAAATACCCAGACACCAGCCTGCCTGCAGGGCAAGGACCCCAGTGATGCACTGCACAGCAAGTCAAGCAGTCAAAGTGCACCGTTGAGCTGAGCTCTCCAACCATTGCCTACCAATGGACTGTAAAGAAGCTGTAGTTTTTAGAAACCTTACTTTGACAGATAGCTGAGAAACAATAGTTCCATTCCTTTTTTTCTTCATGACCTCCCACAAGAGCCTTCCATATTCCCTGGTCCCCCCATTCAACATCCATATACTCTTGCTGGTGTTTTTTACCTGATAAAGACTGAGTAAGGACTCTCATCTGAACCATCCACAATGATCGAAGAATTCTTAAAGATTATGACAGAGAAGAAACAGCTCTCCCTATGGTGATATTTCACCTTTATATGATCGCCAATCTCAGATAAATCCCACACTAGGGCTTCTTTCCCAGGCAACACTGAATTTACCTAGCCTTCTGCACTGCAGTGCTTATGAATGCAGTCTTTCCTTTTGCATAAACCCTACCTCCTCTCCAGAACATCAACTAAAACTTTTCTGTACCTTTTAAGAACTTGCAGCCCATTCCTGGAGCTATTTACAGCCCTTATCAACCTTTTCCTCTCCAGTGGCCAAATGTTTGCAGAAAAAAAAACAAACAAAAAAACAACAAAAATTTTTTTTCTACAGCTGTCCTTTATTTTCACTGACAGTCCAAGCTCCAGAAACAAACATCTACAGGCTCTTGAGAAGAAGAAAAAAGGAATAAAAAGGAAAAAAAATAAAATAAAATAAAAAGTAAAAAGGAAAAGAAAGGAGGAAAAGAAAGGGAAAAAAATGAAAGAAAAAAAGAAAGGAAGAATTAAAATAAAATAAATGTTTCTGCAGGAATGAAGGCTCATTTAAAATCCTCTCTGGCCCTCTCCATCTCTCTAGAGGATCATTTCCTAGTTTGGTCCAGATGGACTAGTTTTCATGTGCCATTGAATTCCACTCTTTCCTTCTGTCAGAGGACAGCACTCCTTAATGACTTTTCCCCATCTACACTTCTGGCAAACAGCCATGTGGCAGGTCACTGGCAGGCTTGTTAGGAAGCCAGATGAAAGGAAGTCTGGCTCCGTCTGTTCCCCTTCTTTTTCCCTGACATGTTTGCAAGGTTACTCCCAAAACCTCTTGGAGCACAAGGGTCTGTAGAAGTCTACAGGGGGGTTGATATCTCTGCTCCCTCTCCCTCAGCACTGGGCTGTGATGCTGGTGCAGGCAGCTATGAAAGTTATGAAAAGCTATGGGCACCATCAGTGCAACGCTTCCTTAGCTGAAACCTCTGCATGCATTTGCTGTACTGTCCCATCTTCTGCCTCTGCCAGTGGCCATGACAGCTTCTCTATTGTGTTTAATCGTCACTTTTCTTCAAACCACAGGGAGCTCAAGATTAAAGTCAGGACTTTTGCAGAAAATTAGGATCAAGGTTTCATTTTGGAGTCACCCCTTTTCCCAGTCTTCCCACCATTTGGGTTTAGAATTGTGATAACAATACATCTCTAGCATGAAAAACGTACAAATTTAGCAGCAATCCAAAAAGTGTTTCAATGACAGCCCCTTTTTAAGGGGAGGGGAAATGAGTTAAGACTTAGGTATATGTCTCACACTTACCTTGTAATTTGCTAGCATAGGCCTATTTATATGACAGCTGTGACAATATTTAAATATAGTAATTTTGAATCTGAATTATAGATGAAGTTTTGTACTTTAACAGATCTCTGTGGCTAAATATTTATCTTTTCCTCTTTCAGGTGTCTCCTTTGTTGGCAAATTTCCAGTTCCCTCTGTGTTACATCTCTTCTTTGAAAGTACTGCATTGAATAAGGCTCTCTCTTCTTCAGAGTTTTGCTCCTCTTTCACCTGGCTTCTGTGGTGAAAGTAATTAAGACCAATTGGTTGCTATAGAAATCTTAATATTTATTATTGGTACTGCAGTAATATCCTGAAGCTTTAGCAGCTGTGATATAAATACATGAGAGAGTAATAAATGTGGTAGTGCCAGCTGAGGATTATTGCTTGGACTGCAAGGTCAAGAAGCCTGCAATCATGTAGACATGCTCTGAAAATAATGAAGTAGGCCATCCAGAAAAAAAAAAAAAAAAAAACAACACAACAAACCAAACCAAAACCTAACAAACAAAACCCATAAAATACAGTTTCAATCATTTGCATGAGATATAAATGCAAACATTGTAAGCCCTGTTTCTCTTGAGAGGGTCTCTGGGAATTGGTATCTATGACTAGGTCCTTTGAGAAGTTGAAAAATACGGCTTGAAAGAGAAAAGCCTCCCTTTAAAGTTTTTTACCATGGGTTGTCTTGCCTTCTGCAGTTGTGCCAAATGCTTCATTCTGCTGAAAGCTAACTGCAATTATCAGGAAAAGTTGTCATGACATAAGCACAGTAAAGGAGCTTTTTATCTTGGTATGCCTGGTGTACTAAACCTCGGTGCTAGAGCATTAGCCACTAATACTTCTTGTTAAGTGCTTTACTCCCACAAAAGGCTATCATCTTCCTTCTGAGGTGGAAGATAGATTTCTGAAAGCAGACAGCATCCATCCCACTTTCCTACCACTGCTGATGGCAGTATCAGTGATTTTGGCCAATGGTGAAGTGATTTTAAATGTCCCCAGTCCAATCTTGAGCTTTTGTCCACAGAGAGAGAGAGAGAGCAGGAAAATTACATCATTGCCTTAGGTCTCAGCTGATACATGTTCAAGATAACACAGAAATGCTACTAATAAAATGCACATCTTTAAAAATGACATTTTAGGAGTGTCTATTTTTTAAAATCATGTTATAACATTTTGAAAAACATGACACATTGTTTCATGGATATTCCTCTGCATTTAAAAGATGGTTCGTCATATAAGGGGCACTTCAAATAATATTTTTACCCACTTTAGTGTATTAGTGTGTTCCCACTTATGTACACACAGATTAAGAGGATATATACACCATGGATATCTCTGAGTGAGTTTCTAAGAGCTTTATATATTTACAGATGAGTCAAGATGATTACCGTGAGATCATGGGAAGGAAGGATAAAGCGCTATAAGTGTATAAGGGATTTTATGAAAATGAAAATGACAAGGGCCAAACATTCTAATCAGCCAACAGAGAGAGAACAATATGTAATAGGATTAAAGGGACATCGTCTAACTGCATTTAAGAAACCACCTAATTAAAAAAAAAGTAAATCCATACTCTGATATTCTGATAACATGCACTTTCAAAGCTTGTTCTGTTTTTAAAATGTTTCAAATTCTTCAGAGAAGGAAATTTCCACCTTATGTTAATTTTTGGAGAAATTAAGAAATGTGAAAACTGACTCCTGTATACCAAGGCCACGTAAACAACTATATGTCAAACGGTTTATTATTTTTTACATAAAAAAGCTAGAGGAAATCATAACTTCTAATCTGTCAGCCATAGCCAAATTTTCATTTTATTTCCATTCAAATGCATGAAGTATTTTTGAACAGAAGTAGTATTTTTCAAAAAGACAAGGAGAAATACCAGGATACTGTTTATGTTGCATTGTACTAGCTATGTCACCACTTACATTCTATTGGTACAATTAGGACATGTTTTCAAAGAGAAATATCGACTCTTTTGCAATCTCCAATTTGAGACACTTCAAAAAGCCCACTTTTCAAACTTGCCACATTTAGTTCTTTCTGATTATAAGGTTCCAGCTGACTGTCTCAGAAAATGAAGGCACCTAAACCACCAGATATTTTGAAAAAGTAAAAATGTTATTTTTTAAATTGCATAAGCTCTTTCAGAACTTACATGTAAGGAAGTTAAGAAGAAATATTTTGTCTCTCTTGGTATTTTCCTTCAACTATGTCATTTGGACATAGTATTTCTTCTGAGGAATGATGAACTAACCATAATACGTTAACACAATTGTAAACATCCTCATTTTTTTTTTTCCTCTACACAGATACAAATCTAGTTTTAAAATTGTTTAGTGTAAATGTATTAGCTAGTCAGCCCTGAAAACAGAGCTGACAGTATGAAATGCCCCGGTTGGAAATATTTTTCAGTGACATTAAATTTCTTTCGTGTATTAGTTCTTGTTCCTCTTGCTTTTTCCTCTTTATAAAAATAATTTGAATGTCACTGAAATATTCATAATTTTGCAATAATAAAGTAAGAACACTTGTTTTTTGTTTGTTTGTTTGTTTAAACTGATAAATATACTTACCAATCCCTAACTATTTGAAATGCTTTCCTTGAGTAGACATGTCATGGGATACTGTAGGTATCTATGAGAACTGTTTTCCGTTCTAGGCACCTCTATTCCAAAAAACATATAGACAAATATGAAGGAGTGCGTCAGAAACCATCTAAGCTTGAGAATATGAGAGCTAAGAATGAAAGCAATGAGAGTTAAGGATCGTGTTAGGTAACTGAATGACTAGAAGAGCTGGTGTATGGAGAAAGATGAAAGAAGCCAGGCATGTCTAGATTGTCTAAACAAAAGTGAATTGCCAATGGCATAATAGACTGCATTTATAATAGGGAACAAATAATAGAGAGTGATACTGTTTATATTGACATAACTGGTTGTGACTTGAACTATTGCCATAGCCTGGAAATCTTGGAAATGTAAGAGGTACAGCAAGGGAAACTTCCTGACAACTTCCTGATCTTCAGGCTGTTCAGAATTACAAAGCAGGTGAAGAAAGACCCATTGCTTAAGGCTACACTGGGCAGCAGTCCAACCTGCTGAGTACATAGTTTACTGTCTTGAAATTTAAATCAGAAAGTCCTAGGAAATGTTTTAGATGCCAAAGCCAAGGTAAAAATGAAGGGATAGGCTTTAGAGTTAAAATTACTTTCCTTGTTTCAGTAAAGCTCTGCAGAAGTTTCGAAATAGGAACTTTCTGTGACTCTCAGCTCCTGCCACATGTACAAATACAGAGTGTAGGTATAAAGCCTTTGGCAGTAAGATGAGCTAAATGATGCAGTAGATCTTTTCCATCTCTAATTTTCATGAGTGCACAAACAAATATTCATGCCTGGGAACATTAATCACTATTGGGTAGAGGTCTAAATCAAAGAAGGGAAATAATGTGTGCATGCTCAGGACACAATGTTCTAATGTTTATAACTATGTAATTTCCAAACCAAATTTCTTCAAACAAGGCAATGCATCATTCAGGAGTACATTCACTTTCAAGGGTGATGTTTCAAAATAAAGTGAGTTTGAGTTACTGGGGACTGAAAGCATATGAAAAATATCTTACGTGGCGAAAATCTCTTTTTCTGTCCTCCTTATTGGATATCTTTGGAAAAAAAAAAAGTATAAACAGCTGGACTGATTTTTATGAAAGTTTCTAAAACCAATTCAGTGTTGGACTGAGACTGAGAATGAAAAATTTGAGCCCCAAAGGTAAATTATTTTTTTTTTTTTGAGAAAGTTATAAATGACTGTGATTTAGAATTGAAATGCCATTTTCAAGCTTGGCAATATCATCACAATCACAATGCTACATTAACTCATGTTGTGCAAAGCTGTAGTGATAATAGAAAAACAAATTCTCCTGATTTCAACTGACCTGCAGCAAGCTACCCTTTCAGGGAATTTGTCACACAAACACAAAACAGGGAATAAGAAAAAGAAGAGGGACAGTAGGACTAGAGAAGAGAAGAAGAAAAGGAGCAGGAGTGAATGCCAGGAGGAAAATAGAAAATTAAGTTTAAAATAAAACAAAACAAACAAAACAAAACAAAGACCACTACAGTCTTTTACTTCAAGTCCTGTATTCTCCCATGGGAAGAAAATGTGTCCATGGTCAACACTGCTCTTTTGAATACAATTGTGAGCAACACAAGACAGAGCGACAGTAAAGAAGAGACCAAGAACAAAGTGAAAAATTGAGTGGAGATAGAAGAAATTGATAAACTAAGGAAACTAAAAGAGAAATGATTTAGGAAATTAATTTTGGAGCTATTGCCAGAATTTCTAGAAGAGTTATGGAATGACTCTCAATTACAGTGCAGTAATTGAGACCAACTTAAATCATTTCTAGAAACGTGTGAAAGTAGGACTAAGTTAGAAGTTGGCTGTGTTTGTATGGGAGGCGAATGAATTTTATGAAAATTAAATGGGTGGATGAGGAGAGAGCCTGAAACTGGCCAAGGCTGCAGAGTACCTCTTTTCCTCTTACTAGATATCTAGGAGAAGCCCTGTTAAGTGTTGGCCAGCAAGGATGCCAGCAAGGATGCCAAAATCCCTGTAATGCCAGGTCCTACAGAGGCTCCTGAAACTCAGAGGATATGCTTCAACCCTTGGGCTTTAAAAACACCACACAGTGTGAAGCACCTCAGATTAACTGCATCCTGACAAACAAAATTATCTAAGCTGATTAGGTTTAAGTACGTTTGTTAGCAAATTGAAGTCTCCTGTCCAGGATTCTGCCTGAACATATTCTTTGAAGATACTTTCTGAGGTTTCTGCAGGTTCCCAAAACTGCAGTGGTTATACTGGGTGCTGAACCTGCTCTGCAAAAGCTTGCTTTAAAGCAATTCAGGCAGCAGCCTTTGACCGAAGCTTGCTATTCCCTTTGCAGCCTAGATCTGGAGCCTTCTCAGTTTTCCTCTACCAATATTTTTACTACTCTTAGATGTAAAATAGATGTCTTGTACTCAGCTTGTCTCTAGGGAATATTCAGTGAAGGACTGTGTCTATACTTCTTGGTGTCAGCCACAGCTTCCTCTGTTACCTCCTTCAGATTCCAGCCCCAAGGGCTGAGTATCATTCCCAGTTGTTTTTTTTATTTTTATTTTTATTTTTTTTTTTTGTGTATGAGGCAGTCATCACACAGCAAACATCCATTTAACTTCTGATCTGGCTAGCTAAGACTGAATTGTTTGCTGCTTTGTGTCCCTAACCCAATGTGGAAAGACAACAGCAAAAAAGACTCTTCTCTACCTACTAACTATAATTTCTTTTCTCTCCTTTGCATATGCGTATTTTAAACCAGCCATTCTTGCTCTCTACCCAGCTGAAAAACATGTTCAATGACTCATCTCACCCGTTCTGGTTTTGCTGACATTTAGAAACAAATGTCAAGTTGATAGCATTTCTGGGAGACAGGAGAGCAGTATTGTCCTCTGCTATTCAAAGCAACTTGGTACAATATTCTTAACACTTTTGCAATATTCTACATATTACATACCTTAAAAGGTATAAATAATCTATCAAACTTCACCTTTACTTTTAGAAAATCCTGAGCTGGAAATAGAGACATGTACAGCAGGCACATTAGGGATATAGATAATAAAGCTCTTAAGAGGGTACTTATGTCTATAATTTCCTTGTTCCCTGGGAACACTTGTATTTTAGGTTTAGGGACATGTCACATCACATGTAAGAAGTTTCAAGTAGCCCTAAAGTTGTCTCATGCAATAAGAATCAGAGTAGAGCCCTCAAGCAAAAGTTTGGTGTAGTGTAGAAGTGGCTGAAGACAGGTATTTGGCAGTAATGATTCAAAATTCAGCAATTTGAAAAAATTCCATTGGGACTGTATTCCAAATATAAATACTTTTTGACAAATGTGGATGCATCAATATTTTGATCTGGGAAAATGCTGATTCTGTATAAAAACAACGCAAAGTTCCTTAAAGAGAAATATCTACAAATCTATATCTCTATGTGCGTCTAAAAAGCCACAATTTTTGGTGCTGCCACACATCAATAACCATAAAAATGCATTGTGGGAAAGAGAGTATGGTTGCTTGAAGTTCATATTCTGCATATTAGTTGAAGCTCCCTAGAGAAAATATATCATTTTAACTGGTATGAGAATAGGTGATGCATTCCTCAGGCGAGTAGCTTTATTATACCCATATTGTGGCAATTGGGGTAAGGCTCTATAATGGTATTTCTGAGAAGAAAGCTTTTTGCACCAAAATATATTGTTTTTAATTTTTCACAAATTCTTAGTGACTTATTGCAGGGGGGAAAAAAACATTTTCAGCTTCATTCTTTAGAAAACAATAATCAGTCAGGTAATTGCAGTCTAATATAGAAGAGTTTTCAGCAATAAGGATGCCAGTATGAAAGCTGGGATGAGGAATGCTCCAAGGGGTTATCCATACCACTAAAAGGAATAGACAGGAATCTTCACGAAACTGTGGTACTCCTTGCCTTCCGGCTATGAAAAAGAGTGGGAACCATCTCTGCAGTGTAACTGATTCTTGTACAACAGTTTTGAGTTATTTTAAGGACAGCAAAGATTCTAGGCATGTTTTATACTGAGAGATATTTAAGGCTGGGCAGGAACTTCATCTTGAGGGGAGCTTTTAGGGATAATTAAATCAGCTCTGACATAATTTAGGTGAATGGCCTAGGCAGGCAATTAGAAATGTATCCCCGGCTCAACAGCTCCATGACAAAATATCCATGGACAAAGGAGACTTAATTGCTTGCTTTTTTCCACATTAAAAATTCTGCCAAAGATAAAGGCTAAGAAACATTAAATAATTTGTCCAAAATGTTCACAAATTTGATGGCAACACAGGCACAATTTCTGACGTGTTCTAGAATAAAAATATTGTATGCAAAATAACTCTTTTTGGTAGTGATCTCAATGGTTCAAATCTGTCTTGATTAAAGCCAGGATCTTATTGCAGAATCAGAACTGACAGTCTCATATTTAAAAGATTTGAAGACTGAGACATTAAAAGTTAGAATGGTTATGTACAGCAATGCGCACTATATATCCTGAAAATAAAACAGGCTCTGTAATGACAACTGATCACTTCCGGTTTTAGTGAAAGGCAAAATAAGTAATCCTAGCCTTTCCCTTGAAATGGCCAAATACACCTTTGTTCACAATTTACATCAAGTAGGGGGAAAGAAGGAAAAAAAAAGAAAAAAGTAAAATATGTATTTTTGAAATTGCCAGGCACTTTAAACTTCAATTTAGGTTGATTTTCTGCCAAGTTATGGACTGTTTGCTAGTGGACAGCATTAGGCATGGTCAACTCACTTTGCTAAGGCTTACTATGCCTTTTTTTTTTTCTAGAGAAGTACAAAGGATCCAGGTATTTCCAATAGTTACTTTTCAAACAGTTAATTAAATAAAATGTTCTGGAAATACTCAGACTAATTTTTCATGTGGCAGCCTTCAGTATGAGATTTTGCTTAAGAACTTTCTGCCCCGACCCGCTTCCCTTTCTTTCTCATTCCTAATTCCCTCCCAGCACTTACCAGCACCTTGCCAGTGCTGCTCTACTCTAAATTACATCAGTTGGCATAATCTTGCTTAAAAGAAAGCAACCACTTATGAGGAGTTTGGGGGTATTGTGTGTGTGTGTGTGTGTGCCAAATAGATGATTTCCCACATCTTTAGACAGGACAAACAGTAGAATGGATGGAAGAAGAATAACTTTTGGCAGAAAGTAAATCACTTAAACTACCTCTGCCACCAAAGGATTCATTATGTGCAAAAGCATATTTGTAACACTGCTCACAAATAGATTAGCATTTTCCAGGCATGCACAAAACATGTGTCTTTTCATAGAGACTGATAGATTTTTATTGAATTTTCTGATTGTTCTATTTTATCACCACAAGCAAGCAACAAAGCCATAAGCACTTTGTTTTAATTGTGTATCAGATACTATTACAGTCTTTCAGGTCCCTTTGTTAAACACCATTTTTAATTAATAGGTTATGGACCTGCTCACACTCATGAGACTCCATTAAATGCAGCTGGATGGGATGCAACGCTTACTGAATTCCAGCACAAAATTTGTTTGTCTGTAAATGTAGTCTTCAGACAGGCTCCATGTCCAGCTAAATTCAATGAAAAAATTTATGAAGCTTGTCAGCTTGTCAAGTAAAGAGTACTATCACTCCGTACAGTGCTGGAAAGCATAGTAAACTTTGTCACAGTCTCTTTGTCAGTTGTGATGAGCATCGAAGCCCAAACTGAAACATAAACTAGAAACAATTGCTTTTCAATTGATCTAGTTATGTTGCTCTCTTAAACAAATTGAGAAAAATGTGGCTAATATATGTGGAAAATGGAAAATTGGGACTGTGGCAGTAAAGTGGGCAAGAGAGGAAAGGAAGTAGTCTACATTTTTGGAGGGAGATTTAAGTAAGAGGCAAATGAAGGGAGGCTGCTGGTGGACATCTGGTGAGCCCATGAGTTGTGAGTGTTAGCACACAAATGCTTTTTGGTGCTGAGAAATTGTAAGGCTGCTTTGTCAGAAATATTCTTTCATTTATAACTGGTTCCTTCTGTCCTTCCATGCTGTATGAATTTGTTGTGCTCTTTGGTGTTTTTTTTAACTTCACCTCTAACGGTTTCACATCAATTTGAGCAAGATAGGGATTAATTCATTTCAGTGTGTCTGTTGTAGTATCCCTGATGATTCTACAAGTGTAAGAAACTTGTTATTGTTTATGTTTGTTTGTCCATCACAGTATGGTACTATTTCGTGTTATTTGTCACACTCACCTGGTGTTTTTTTGAGTTGCTTGGTTTGTGGAGGAAAATACAGTTGTGCTGGGGGGTTTTGAGCATGGTAGTTGTAAAATGCATTTCATTCGTAGTGTTAACCATGACAGCTAGAAATTTGAGGTTGGTGAAATCCATGGACACTTTAACAGACAAGTGGTTGTTGATAAACTGGTGATGAAAATCATTATAGGACTCTAGGGTTTTAGGTGAGATGCAGAATAAATCATTCTTGTAAAACGTAGATATCCTGCTATATACAATTCCTCATAAACCTCCAAAACCAAGATTTTTCTCTGATTATCATTCTTGCAAATGTAATTGCTGGTATCTGTGCACAGGAATTGGTAAAGCTACACTGAAGTAGAAACAACTATTTTGTAGCACATCTAGCTTTAAAATCTGAACTCTGGCATGCTATTTTAGGTGAGACCACAATTATGTGATATTATAGGGTCCTTGTATATTCAAAATGGTGGGAGAGTCTATGTTGAAAATTTATTGAGGCATAGTTTGTCTCAGAGAAAAAAAAAGTTATTTTATTGGAAAGATAGATTCTGAGTATCCAAGTTTTATTAGAACTGTAGTTGTGTGTGATGTGTCTTCCTGGTTTCCTGTGTTTAACATTATGGAGAAATGTATAGAAAGCTCTAGGGAACGGGGGGGGCTAAGACAGCTGGTGGTGCAGCTTTTCTTGGGGTTCTCTGAGAAGGTATTCAATAGTTTCACTGAGATTAAAGACAGCAGAATACGCCTTTTTTCTTAAGTTCTTTTTTGTTCTGTCAGAAAATCACCTGCTTGTCTTGCCGATGCAGACTTGGATGATGTACAATTTCTGTAGCTCTTCCTGAACGTAAAGATCCTTCTTGTTTTCAGTGAGAGGTAGAATACAATGTAAATGGAGATTATGAATTGCTGTCATCCATCTACATGAAAATGAGGTCAGATTTTGGGCTTTCAAAAGTGTAATTTCCAAAACCATCTAATGTAGAGCTTGACAAGATGAAGAATGCTTAAAAGCAAAAAAATATTAACTGGAGGTGGGGGGTGGATTGCTGGTATGCAGATAGAAAAGGAGACTAAAATCTTTTTACCATATAGATCCCACCAATGGGGCTGGCATACACACACCATGAGGGCTAGCAGGTCATCTTGCCTTATTTGTTCTCTTCCTTTCCTACCAATATCTGACTGCAAAGAAGGGAACAGCTGAGATGAGAAAGGGGCCACAGATTTGGTAGAAACTCTCAAGCAACCTAACCTGTGTGAACATCAGAAAACATGACAGAAATGCAAGAATAAGAAAGGGAGAGATGGGAAAGAGAGTTCCTCACCAGTTTCCCTCTGTATACCATTCTTCACCCTCCAGAGGAAAAAGATAAGCCACTCGGTGTGAGACATAGAATTGGAGCCTCATAGTTGTAGAGTAAATAGAGAAGAAATAGAGATTATGCAGAGTCTCTGGAAAAGGAGTAAAAACAAACAAACCAATAAAAACAGACAGAAGAAGAAGAAGCAGAAATACTGATATTTATTACACTGTGACAGGGCCTGGAGGTCCCACTTCATGTTTGTTTACCCTTTTGCTAGCCATTATTTCAAACATTACAAAAAATGTAGCCATTACCCTGGGAGTGTAAAAATAAACAAGTCTTAAGAATCAGATTTACTGTCAGACCTCTGAAAACGCTCGTAGCAACAATGTGTGTTTTAAGGGATGGGTATCATAAAAGAGGACTGTACAGCTTCTTAAGGAGACCTACTTAGATTTCAACAACATCCAAGTCCTGCAAAACATCTTTAAACCACACCAAAAGCCAGGAAGATAAGATGTCCTGACTGAAAATAACCTTTAATGTGCTAGGTTGCACAAGAAGTCTTCTGGTGGCTGGGAACCCAACAGGGCAAAATCCGATTGCAGGACTGTAAAATATCAGCAGGCATCAGTAGCTAGCTAAGAGAAAAGAAATAGGGCTAGCCTAGTGGAGGTGTTTGGCCATTGCAGGACATACCATCATGATGAAGTCAAAGCCATACAGTAGCCTTAGAATGAGCAGAACGAAACAGATACTGAAACACGTTACTCTGAGGTTTTTGTCCCCAGTTCTTTGGGGTCTTGGCTCCTGATATATAACCCTCCAGGAATATCCATGGAGCTGCTGGGGAGAGGCTTGTTTCAGCTGGATGCCAGCTTTAGGGCTGAAGGCAGGAGACAGAGTGATTGCCTGCAGCCGTGCAAGATCTCATCACAGGCAGCGCTTTGGTCTTTCGAAGCAGCCGGTCAGAGCTCAGCTCCACTCTGCTGACTCTTTGAAAAATGAATGTTGTGCTTGCTCACTGGAATTCTAAAGTGTCTTTCCAGGAACACCTGCCCCTTATATGCAAACACACTTATGTGACAAGCAGCAGGAAACCTCTTATTTGCTCAGAAAGCCCTGGATGCAACAGGCAAGTCTTTTTAATGCATCTGTTTGAAGCTCTAGGAAAGATGAAGAGGGGGAGACCAAAAGAGAAAATAATAGCTGATTCTAAGGTTTAACAAGTTGAAATGGGAAAACCAGTACACAGTGCAGGTGCTAGAGCCCTCATTGTAACAGCAGTATTATTATATGTCATGCAGAGAGACCAGTAATGCTTATTGCTAAACATTAAGTTACAATTGCTATTCTAAGACTGCATTTTCATTATTTCATAATTTTACTAGACTCTATCTATTTAAGGTTATATAGTCAATAGCAATTACGTATTTTCTCTGATTGCAGCAAAAGACATTTCAATTCTTTCAGGGAAGGTGGAAAGGGAAAAGAGTCTATTCCTTTGTTTTTCATTAAAGAATTAATTCCATTTTATTATTATTATTATTACTATTTTTTACAAATCTTCTAAAGCCTGCTTGCTTTGTAAGACAGATATGACACCTGTTTGGTAGGGGGAGTTAGGGAAGAAAGAAAAGCTTTTTGTTATGACAGCCAAAATCTATTACATTTTGTAAATCAGAATTTGTATATTCTTGCTCAATAATTTTTATAGCTACCAAATGCTCTTTGCATGTTTCTTATGTGTTGTGCATGTTTCTAGGCTCCCCTAGACCATCTCTTTTGTGTTTTTAACTGTCATAACACTAAACCATACCTCTTTCAGAAATACAGAATACCATCCAGAGATCTGAACTACCCCAATGCAGAGTCCTGGCCTTACTAACAAATTTTTTTATGCTTCATTAGTGAAATGTGTGTTATCTTCTTCTCCTGTAGCTAGTTCACACAGACAAGCAGAGTCTACCAATGATAACAGTTAATTCATCAACTGAAATAACAGATATTTAATTTGACACCCAGCTTCCCAGGGAGGGAAAGTGACTGGTGTTCTATATTAGATTCTACATTAGATGTTTTGTTGTTGAGCTCCAAATACAAGGAAATCACGTACCAGAACCCTAATATCACAAGTTAGCAAAGTCAAATTGTGAAGCTGAGAACTGAGGAAATGGCAGAATTTTACTTGACAAGCATACATTACTTCTCCCCACCCCAGGATTCTTGTCTTGTTCAGTACACAAAATGGTCAAAGGATGAGACAGAAACTGGCAAGAACAGAAGGGATGTTCCCTGCTTTAAAAGCTGGTCTGGGATGGGCCGCGTTTTATTTTGAATTCATCTGCAACCTTTCTGCAAGATGTTGGACAAAAGTTTAATGGTAATTAATATATACAAGGGAAAGTCGATTATGTTGTGCAATCCACCTTAAACCTGATACTTTTTAACATGATTGTCATTTCAACCTTAACCTACTTTTAATACTTTTCTTTTTTTTCCAAAAACATTTCAATACATGTTGAAGTGGGTCTGTTTCTTATACCAACAGATGCCCGTTAGAAGGCTGTTTAATGATAATCTGTTGCATACAAGGGCCTTGGTTATTCATTCTGCTGCGGTTCTGTTGCCAGAAATCTTCAAACAAGACAGAGCTCTGCCATCCCAGTGTCTCAACCTTACACTAACACACTCCCTAGGACTCACAATATTGCAGTATGTCCTGATGACACATTCATGGCAGGTATTGATCAGAGCAGGCTTTAAGCCACTCCATGCTAAGATCTGAGTCAGCTCCTATCTGGAGCCAACCTGAAGAATCATGAAAGAATCTTCCTGACCTGAAGAATCATGAAAGCATTATAATATTGTCTTTATCTTCCATCAGAGATCTTGGATAAACTCTTCAGTCAGGTAGAAGTGCAGCCAGTATTTGCGTATGCATTGTTTAGAGATGTATATGTGTTTGTGTATGCAAGGTGTATCACAGGGTCATATCAAAACCTGTGTAAGAACTTGCTGTGTTTTTACTTTGTACTTGACTGGAGCTTGTTATTTTACTTTGTTAGCAAAGAGGAAAACTGCAGCCATACAAACACATTTTTCTGAATTGTTTTTCTCCTCGCATTTGTGGGAACACTGGGATCCTCGCTGATCGCTGTCTGATGAGAACCACTAGCCAAAAAGCTACAGCTGAAGTGAATGACCTTTGCCAATACCGAGTTCCTCTTGCAGAAACCAATGGACAGGGAAAGAGCAAGAGAGCGAGAGACAGCTCCGACAGTAATGGGCTGTAATTGAGTTCTCAGCCTTGCTTTAACTGCCTTGGTGCGATTGCCTGTGAAAATTGCTCTGTTTTATGCTCTTTGTTAGGTTCTGTCAAGCCCCATTTAAAATAATGAGGCCCCTTCACTCACTTTCTCTCCGTAGAGTTCAGAGCCAACAAGAGAACTTTCAAAGGAAGAACAAAAACTCATCTGCAGAGAAGGGGGGGATGTTGTAAATTACTGATACCCAGGATCCTTGCAGAAGCAGTTAGCCAGGTGTGACCTTGACAAAGGACAAATCAAACACACATTATCCAGCTCTTTCAGCCAATGTCTTCTGTTCCCAGGAGGTGGAAATTCATGCTGGATGCCCGATAAAGCTGCTGCTTTCTAGCAGCTGATCCATCTCTTTCATCAAGTGCACTAATCCACAACACACGTCACGGGAACAGGATGGATATAAAGACTAATGGGTCTTAGAAGGCCCTTTATGAAAGTCATCTTTGAATTGGGAGCAAAAGTCATGAGTAGAGAGGTGCCAGGCACTTACAATTGTGCATTTCTCCAGTGGGAGCTGACTGCCCACAGTTCCCTTGGCGTGTGGGACAGCTCTGCTGTGAAGTAATTGATTGCACCACCAGGTATGAGCTGCAACTATCCATGAGTGTTTAGGGTGCAATAACCTACATGTTATGCCATATCCATCAGCAGATTGTGCCACTTCAGAGACTAATGAAAGGATATTTTGCTCTTACAGAACTCCTTTTAATCACCCTTGAAAAAATCTAAAATACAAACATGCCAATTTACAGGAAACCAGTCCGATTTTTAATGAGGCAAAAGGTTGTAGAACCATTCAATAATATCTGAGTATTTTAGAGACAGTTTTCATGTGAAGAAATTGTAAAAAAGCTCTACATATCTTTCTCTCTAATACCAATACTTATTCACTTAGTAAAAAGTTTAATTTCAAAAAGCTATTTCTTTCAATGCAGAGGTTTATTAAAACCATCACACTAGCTTTATTGCAGTACTGGGCACTGAGACAATCACTGTTAGGGGAAAACTGCCTCTTGAACTTGGGTGTTGCTATTGTGCTACTAGAAACAAAATGCTTCCAAAAAGATGATTCAATCTACAGATGTGGGAAATAGCCTTAAAACTTTGTAGAGAAAGCTGTTTGGTTTTTTTTGTTTGTTTGTTTGGTTGGTTGGTTGGTTGGTTTTTTTTGCAAGCCTACCTGATCTGGCATTTGGTATTTCTCAAACACTGCCTACCTGTTAGAAGATAAGGCAGGCTGAAGAATCCAAGAAAGATGACTACATGCTTTTCCAGGATTTTACTCAGTTGAAACTTCTCATTGGTTTCCAGTTTCAAAGCAGACTTGCACTGCCATAAGATGATCCACAAAATATGGTATGATCTGTGGGAATACCTCCCTTAGGGATATGGCTGGTGGGGAGATGCTGTTGTGTGATTTAATCCACAGAAGCAGACTCTAGTCATTTTTATATTGAGGAGGAGAGAAGCAGGAGAAAGTTAGTTTTAATACATGAGAAAATCAAATTTGGACACAAGACTCCACCAATGTTTGTACAACACAAAGCACTGTACACTGTTCTGAGAAGACACACAGTCCTGGAAATACACTGATTTTTCCCAGCAGGAGTTTTGGTATGTTTGAGGACTGTTCTTCTGAGACAAAGGTGGGCATAGGTTTACGTTCTGCTTCCCATTTTTGTTCTAAGAAGCGGGAAAATTGACACAGGTCCAGGTGACATCAAGATCCTACTGGTGAAATTAGGACCTCAGGGCTTGAGAGTTGACTGATCTGACACTTCCAGGTGGAGGAACAAGAAGCTGGTTGGTTTGTCTCTATAACAGCAGCAACAAACCTCACTGTCTCTAACTCTATAAATATGTTTTGAAAATGGGGTCAATGCCTAAAGCTCTAAGATACAGATTAATTTTCATCCCAAGAATGAGAAGCCAAAAGACGCAAGGTGATGGGTTGAAAACCCTGTAGAAAAGAAGTTCCAAATAGAGGCTTAGAAGAATTCATCACATGACTTCAATTCTTGCACTGGGCTTGCTTGCAATGTATTAACAAACCATTAGATGTCCCTTTGTGCTTTGCAAAGTTCCAGACAGGGCACATGCCCTGGAAAACACAGGGCAAAGCTGGAGCTCAGTCTATGCAGAAAGTCTCAATCAAGAAGCTTTTTGCCTGTTTGCTTCTTGGTGTATAATTTTGTAAATGATAGGAAAAGAATGAGCTTCTTCTCATTCTGTTCATGGTATCAACAAGGTACTGCCATTACACTCTCTGTGTTGGGCATGTCCTTCTGGGTATTTTTGCCATTGTTAGACTTTAAGACTCTTGAAGCAGTGTTTGCTGTGGCATGAAAACAAAAAACTGTGCTTTTGCAAAGTGTAAAAAAAAAAAAGGTCCATCTCTGGGATAATGTTTACCTTGTCCACCTGAAGTAGGAAAAAGTGTCCTAAAATATTGATCCAGCAGCAGCATGTGAGGCTGCCAGAAAACTTGGCAAGATGCAGTATGTGGCTGGAAGGGTTTCTCAGCACTGCTGTGGTCCAGAGGAGGGACCCTCTGTAAGGTAATAAACATCTTTTATTCTTACGGAGCAAGCAGCTGAGTCCTTTCTGTTATGGATGCTTTCCTCTTAAGCCATCATCTCGTGTTATCAGCAGTTTACTATATTCAGCATTTCCCTTAGGTAGAAAGAAAGGAAATGCAGTTTATTATTTAGTCATAAGTGTAGTTTTATGATCTCTTAATTGGTGAAGAGAAAAGAATTGTTTGCTATTCCAGCTCTGACCACATGCAGAGCTGCAGAAAAAGACACAAGGCTGAGTCTGCAAGAAACCTTGTGATAACTCATTCCTAACAATCCCCAGAGCTGCTGCTTTTCTTCCATGCTGTTACTTTTCAGGATTCATTATGTTTTCTTCCTCCTTCCCTCTTGCACACTTTACTTCTGCCTTTTCACAAAGATCCTATTACCACATCTTACCTTGCCTCTGACTGTCTCAGAATCTGGTCATATATTTTTATGTGTTTTTGTGTTTTTTTTTTTCCTCCCCCCTTTCTGTCCATAACTTTGTTCTTCTGTGCATGATAAGGCACACAGACAAAGCACTGTGAATTCCAGCCTTTTAGTGTGGTGTTTATTTCCCTTTTGGATGGTTTTATACTTACAGCTATTTATTATTGGTTGTTTTCATTCCTTGGCATTCCTCAGTGTTGGCACTCAGCTTCCTTTATTATACACACCACTCAGTGAAATTTATATTCACTGCCCTCTCATAATAATAGTAAAAAGGAGGGAAGACATCTTATTTTGCTATGTGTCTTGTGCATTTATTAGCAGCTTGGAAGATGTTTGGCAGTGGTGTTGCTGATAGAGTTCTGGAGCCATCAGATTTGAGACAGAAAATGACATTTGTCCTGCAATGACAAAGAATTTACATTCCTCATCCTACTGACTAGCTTGTCAATTGCTTGGTTGCTTTTTATTAAGACAGTGTTTTGTGCTATTATTTTTTATTTCACTTATATTGCTCATGTACATTTAAAACTGCTCTTAGCCTTGATGTTCAGGGCTTTCTGCAAGAAAAAGATATACATGAACTGTGACTTAAAGACATCTATGGAAGAACTGGAGAGCTGGGAACTACATGTTCACTTAGCTTCATCCACTAAATTCAGGGGCTTGGATTGAATGCTGCTGTAGAGCTCGAAGAAAATAATCTACTACTGGTAAATTCTGTGCAAGTATTTGCCCATGTCACAGAACAACACAGCTGAGGCTGCTAACCAAGCAGAGACCCAAAGCTAATTTTTGCAATGTAGTCAGTGTCATACAGGTAATTTAAGAGTTAAATTTACAAAAAGCTTTACAGGGACTGGGATGACACTGTCAATCCCATTTTACCTGAGTCACACACTGACCTGAGACTTATCTGGAAGTCCAGAAAAGAGTGAAGTAACATGTTCTGCTACAAGACTCCAATATACTCTATAGTGTGAGTGCTCTCTGCGGTAACCAAGCAAGAACCTGGAGGCTTAACATATCTATTTGCTTCATCATCTCCTAGGGGTGAGATCCACTACCACATCATTACTATTCAACTCAACTTAAAAGGCACTTTTGTGTCTCTGTAGTCAATTATTTCCCAGAGGATTACCTTGGCCATGTAAGAACCAATCCATATAAGACTCATTAGTGTCATAACTATAGACAGGTTGCATCTTCTTCATTCTTTACTTAAAGGTTTGTTCTGGGAAGAAGTAGTTTTGCATTCAAAAAAACAAAACAAAACAAAAAAAAAAAAACAAAAAAAAAACAAGCAAACAAATATCCAACAGACTTAATTTGGAATAATCATCTGCCCTGTACTCTAGTCAAGCCCATTAAGCCCATTGCCAGAAAACAGCAGTTAAATTAGATGGCTGGGCCATGATTCAGTGATAGAATGACATTTGCAGAAATACAGAAACAATGCTGAGCTCCACGTCTCAGTCTCTGAAGGAATGGAAGACTCCTTGCTGATAGTCTGCAGTCTCAGACTGTCTCATGTCCCAGGACCAGAGCCCCGAGGTATACAAGCTACAGGGAGTCCACTTTCTTGCTATGAGAGCAAGACTGGTAAGTCTGAAGATGCAAGAAAATTCCCTTCCTATGGTAACTAGTCTAGGACTGTAGGAAGGCAGAGTCCCACCAGAGGATATGAGAGGAAGAGGACTGTCAGGATAGAAAGAGCTGCCCCTGTAAGAAAGGGGTCTTGTACAGATGGTTGAAGAAGCTGGCGAGCTCCCCTTGAGCTGGAAACAGCTCTGCTACTTTGGATTCAGTGAGTGTGCCAGAGCTCTGAGAAGCAGAAAGAATATGGGAAAGAAATATTTATAAGGAATCCATTTAGTTTTTAACTGCAATCTGGATTTTAATTTGCCTGAATTAGATATTTTGGGGATACACAGAAAGAACACTTGAGTGCCCGACAGCAAAACCTGGGAAGCAGAAAACAGCTAGCGGAAGGGCTTTTGCTTTGCTAAGAACTGCTTGGCACAGCCTTCTTTTACATGCCAGCCTGAAAAAGCATGTCTCATGTCTCTGATCCCAGTTTTAATTAAACTCCGCTCAGTTCAGCAGTCTCAGTGGTCCTCACGGGAGGCAGTGCAGCAGCCTGCAAAAGTGATTCAGGGGAGAGGTGAGGAGCAGGAGAGAGTGGTGGAAGTTTCTCTTCTATTTATTTGGGTTATTTTTATACTGCTCTCATCAGCACAGTACCAGTATGCCTTCCGCTAGCACAACAAGCTGCAAAATTAGCATCTTGTAACTGTGCCTCTTTCTCCTTCCTCCCACCCTCCTGTGCACTGGGGGATTTTGCTTTTAGCTAAATGCTTTATATGCAAAACTCTAAGCTTATATGTCTTCAGTAACTCTTACTGAATATGGCGGGTTACTAGTGGCTGAGCCAGAAGCTATCTGGCAATGTAAAACAACTTTGCACGTAACACTTATTTCTTCTTAGAAAAAAATGAATAAATACTGAAAGCTACCAGCGTAGTCTATGCCTGCAGGGAAGATAGAGGAGCCATTTCCCAACAGTACTGCCAAAATAGCTGGCAACCAAGTCAGTATGATAAGTGAGAGGTAGAGGCCAGGGAGGTTCATTTGATGAGTGGCAGTGGTGGATCTGCTCCCAGGGATCCAATGTTCCACACGGCAGTGAGGCAGGCACAAGAGTGAGGTTGAAATATAGCAAAATGATAAGTGAAACTTCAACATACAGCTAAGCAGAGCTTTTTCCCTGGGCTGTGAATAGCGGGAATACTGTAGGCCTTGTATGCCCGCCTCTTCGGTGGTATTTGATCTCTAATTGCTGCAGCAGCTTTGATGGGCTATGATCCCCACTGTGGCTTTGAGACAAAGTAAAATATGAGCAAAGGAGGAACTCATCGTTTCTGGTACGTAATTAAAAAAAAAATAAAAAAATCCACTTCTGTGTAAAAGATCCAGTTCATGAATTCCAACATGATGAAATATTCAAAGGGGGATAAATATATTTGCAGGTATCAGACTTCTTGGAACTTAAAATCTCTCAGAACATCATGCCAGAGAGTTCCTAGCCACGTTAACCACTCTGTGATGTGAGCACCCTGCCAGCTGAGGAGAGGTAGGGGAGCAGGCAGTGTCGGAGCAGTGGATGGCACTAAAACTGCAACACAACAGTGGCCAGGGTGCAGGAAGGCATTGCAGAAAGAAAAGAATATCTCAGAAAGGTATCTAAGGTCCAATGATCCAAGGACTAGTGGCATTCATTTTATGAATTATCTTGTGCTCATATATATACAGGAAGGAACAATTTAGATCTTCCCATGCCTTGAATATAGGTTCCTTCCCATGTCCAGTTTTTACTTTATTTAGCCTTTTAATTCAGCTTCTCAGGATTGCACTTATAGCTCTTTTCTGATTGCTTTTTTTTTTTTTTTTTTTTTTGGATAGGAGTTAAAACCTGGTAATACATTATGTCAAAATTAGAAGGCCAGCCCCTGCAGTAATGACCTTAATGCAGTAATATCCTAATGTTTATAAGCATGGACTTTTACTCAGGAGCTAAGTGGGTGACTGAGAAAACAGGATTCACAAAACAGAAAGTATGGAAACTCAGCGTCCCTATAGGAGAAAAACATTGAAGACAATTTGAGAAAGGTTTTGCAGGGATCATCACTGCCTCTCAATAATTAGCCTGACACTAATTGGTAGTCTGTCCCAATAATATTTAAGGAATTACCTCTTTGTAGGTTCCCTAAGCAATGCTGGATATGGTTTACCACTGTAATCCTGAGCAAAAATCTACCAAAGTCTTGGATAAGCATCCATATGCTTGTTGCTAAGCCATAATAGGGGTATGTATTTAACTATGCAGCTGAAAGAAACAGAAAAGGAAGCTGTGCTTTGCCTCTAACAGCCTCCCAATGCCCAGAGCAATGGGAAACAGTTCATCTCTTCTGCTCCAGATCAGCAAAGGCTGAAACAGCTGATATTTGATTCAGAAGCAGAACAAATTTCCAACAACTTCTCTAATGTTTGGGCAGATTACAATATTTCTACATAGTCTGTCTTGCATTTCTACATATATTTCTTCAGGTTTTTTTTGTTTTTTTTTTTTTTTTAAGTTAAAATTCTCATTAAACTTATTTTAAATGTCAACCATCTCTAATCTTCAGATTCCATCCCTCAGGAGAGGAAAAGCTTTTATAAGGTCAAGAATCAGATGTAACAGAATTGCAATCAATGTCTTCAGGAAGAATAAGATTGTCTTAGTTGCTATTTTCTCCTTTTCTTTCATTATTAATGCAGCTGATGGGCCCAGGGTAAAGACAAATAGGAGCAGAAAATACTGTTACCAAACATCTTAAAAGGTTTTCATCTGGAGCTTTGAGAGTTATTACATTTCCAGAGAGCACAGAATCATTTGTTTATCTCTTCAGTAGTTATACTCTTTCATTCAATGCGGTTGCAAGTTGTTTTATATTATTATACTAATGCCAACAGATCCATAGAGAGACTATTTATTTTCAAAATGTAGTAACCTATGTTTGTACATTAAGATATTAGCATGCAGACTGCAGGGTACTCCTAAAGGCTAATTTAGGAAAAAATAAAGGACATGAGTCTGCTCAGCCTTTTTCCATAACCAATGAAGAGAGAGAGAGCTTCTAAGCAGGCCAACTCATGACAGTTAACATTAAGTATAACCACTCTCTCTCCACAGGCCGTAGAGAGGCTGGCCCACCCTATATTAGCATTATTCTTGTAAATACCCCCATGACTAAAGCATTCATTCACACAATGACACCAAAGAAGGTTAAATTCAGCTTTAACCACAAAGTGCATATATAATGAATTAGTTAAACTGCATTAAATCCTTGTACAGCCTCTGGAAAATGGAAATGAGTAAGCTGAACTGAATAAAGGCTACTTTTGTTCTGAAGAAGAATCCATCACCAGGTCTGAATTCAGTTAAATGGGCTTTAAAAATAAATGTGCATATTTTTTTTTCTTGAATGTCTACATATAGACAATACTCCCATAAGTGTTATCATAAGGTAGATCACCGGCCATAAGTTTACACACTGCCTAGCTGGGCAATGATTTTTCCATGGACAAATGTTGAGGGCCTAAAGCCTCCACCCTGGAACTGCTGCTCTGCTATCTCCACAGCCCTAGGTATTGCAGTGAAAAATTGAAAGAGGGATTTCAGCTGCCAGACCTCTCTGACTTGCCCAGTAAGAGTCACAGAGTTAATCAGTTATCAAATGAAAGAGAACTATTTTTTTACTTCTCAGTTTACTATATGCAAAAGGAAACACGGTATCTTTCTGTTGGACAGGCTGTTCCAGGTGTTGTTTGTCTGCATTTGCCCCAGGAAAAGGATTTTACTTGAGAAAAAAACTTTTCTTTTGTTGGTGTTCATATCCGGTCTGGAAACAGTCAGTTGATGGACACAACAGTTACTTTGGTGTGTATCTTAATATTTTACTTGTGACTTCAAAGAATCATGTGAGAATAAGAATACAAGTAAAATAAAGAGTATCATAGACTAATGCAGGTGGTGCATGTAAAAATCTATTTTTGAAACAAATCTAAGGTAGTATAATTGCAGAGGTTTTTTCAGGTCAGAAATGTGATGCATTATCAGAGACATAAAGTGCTTTGGAGAAATGGAAAAGGAAACGAAGTGCTGGTCCCAGCCTGCTGTTGTTACAGTCTCCTCCTCACAGTTCACCTAATGATATTCATCCCTTGTCTTTCCTTCCTTTGGCAATCTGTCTATGGAGGAGCATACAGATGTTCACTGTAATATTTACAGAAGCATTTCTTCTCATCTTAATCTTCTTTGAAAGCTCTTTAAATTGCAGTGAAGAGGAAAAACGCTGTTTGGAAGGAATCTGATTTAGGATGCCATAAGGTAAACTTTCTTTTTAGTACTTTCCACATCCCTTTATTCATCAGAAAAAATGTGGTCCATGGATAAAACACAGAAAATACTCCTGCTCACAAAGTAGGACCTAATAGAAGAGGTTTACCTGCAAAAGTTTGTGGGTAGAGAGGCCCTCTTCTGAATGAAGAAGCAACTGCCAAAAAACTTCTATAAAATGAATTTAGTGCTGCCATCTATCTGACATTTGAACTGGCTCAGTATTAGTGGCCAGCATCTCACACAGGGATGCACAAAATGGAGCTCACAGCTGATCTCTCAATGATGGAAATTTGGACTTCTCCTGAACAGAGAGGGACAATTTTGCTTTAAATGCTTTGCAACTCTGTGAATTACAGAATTCTGTGAATCTGGGCACAAAAAAAGGTTTGTGAGAAAACCTTCAGTCTGACCCAATGGGAGACACAGGAGGGTTGAAGTATCTCAGCAAGACCAGCTATGGCATCAAGAGCAAGCATTGTATAGGGACTTGTGGAGGAAGTTTTTTGAGCAGTAGCGAACTTTTACAAAACAGAACATGGATCAGTTGCATGCAAATAAATAAAATAGCAAATCTTTACAGAGAGAGAGAAAGAGACTGGCAACATGAAAAATATTCAAAAAGGCAAACAGGCCAAGTTCTACTCTGTTTTTCACGCTAGTGATGACTACCTTTTTAGGAAGAGGCATCTTCCTAAAGAGGCAGAAGACTGTATCTAGACAATAGATATAATTGGAGGAAAGGATATTTGATAGGAAGTAAGATCAGAAGGAAAACAGTGACCAGGTTAACCTTGTGGCTGGACAGAAAAATAATATTTCTGCGGGATATTTCACAAAAAAGAACAGTATCAGAGGAACTAGTTTACTATCTTGCCCCCTGCTATTATGTCCCAGGTCCCCCTATCTTCCGTCTGACTTTTTGGCACACCTACAAGCACTGTTGTCCAGAAATAGCTAGAATCACAGACAAAGCAGAAATTATACAAAAGAAACAGATAGAACTTTAATCTTTGTGCCAGCCCTGATGATGTGTTTTTGCTCTCATAGTGGCTTTGTTGTAACCTTGGGGAATGTCATGGTACTTCTAATTCCACACAGGATAAAGATGAGCTGTCGTCTTCTACCAGAAGACACTGTAAGTAGTTTTAGAGCGAAAAAAAAATTCCACTGTAGATTTAGAAGAAAAGAGAAATACAAGAACTGCTGATTTGTGCCTGAATACTAGGAAGGGAAACATTCTGGAGGGATTCTTCTCACCTAACTTCTGTTTGACTAAAGTGTACTGTCTACAATGCTGTTGGATATATCTGACTTAATGACCTTGTGTCCCCTCTGTAGATAATCAAGACCCAGTCAATACAGCCAGTGGTGACTTGACAGCAATTGTTCTTCCCAGCTTCTCATAGAATATGTTCCAGTACTCCCATAAGCTTCTGCCATGAGGGACATTGGCCATAGAGATGTTAAGAATCACGCTTTGTTCCACAGAATTTCTAGTTCAGTTAGTCAAGACATAAAAAATTGGGAGAAAGGCATTATTATCATGTACTACAACTGTGTTATTTCTTTCCTCTTGTTCCTAAGTGACGCGAACTGCATACAGATTAAATTCAAACCAGGGAGCATCAGGAGGATGTGAAATAGCATTATTTGGAACAGAGTTCTGAAGGAAAGTGTGCAATGCATCACTAACTGTGGAGAGATACAGCCAGCCCTTCAGCTCACCTTTCTTACTGGGGCAAACATGTACCCAGCTTCTTCATGGAAAAATGCAGTGCATTTATTTCCAGCAGAACACATTGGTCGTTCATGCAAATGGTCAAATTTCCACAGTATAAAAAGATTGTCATATGGCAGATGCAACAAACATCCATGCTTGCACACCTTGGCTTATGGCTAATGCAATAAAAGCAGATTGAGCTCCATCGTGGTCTTACATTTTACATAAGACAAGGTCATTCACACAGAAAGTTATGTATGACATGTAAGAACTCGGTAGGCCAGCAGAAGCTGCCTGACAACTGAGATTTATGAGGAATCTGGTTTCAGTTTCCACTCTACTTTTTCATTTGTGTCTATTGCCATTTATTTGTGTAGAGTAGGTCTTACTCCATGAGTGATCCAATCATGCTTAAGTGAAAATTATGGCCCTATTAGAGCAAAATATGCAAAATACATCCAGAACAATGAAAAGAAGAAAACTCATTGCTGAGTTACTGTGGACCAAGGGAGTAAAATTGCTTACACAGAAGGTAAGACTAGATGTCCTGATGTTTCCTAATGGCCTTATAATCCGTGAGACCTGAACACTTGAAAGAAGGAAGGTAAAAATCAAAAGAGGAAAGTAGGACTTTGTTCATTAGTCTTAAAAAATGGGATTCACTTTTATATATGGATGACAATAACCTCCTATATGGCTATCAGATGAATCCCACTAACATAGTATTTTTTGCTACGATGAAGGCTGGATGTAACTTAACAGTATCTTGTCTAAGCTCTGGCAATAAAAGTGTCAGACTGACATTTTCTTCAGGACTTTTGATACATCTTTCATAAAAGCCAGCAAACAGCAGTGGGAATAGGAGTAAAGATGGCAATTTCACTTTCCTTTGGCCACAGCCAATACGAATCTTTCATGAGTTTCTTTCTGATGGAGGTGAGCTTAATGAAGACCATTTTTATTATTTACGTTCATAGTAATAAGTTCAAGTGCCAGAAATCTAACATGAAAAATGGTAGCAACTGAAAAGACTTATAGGTATATATTTTTAAGCATATATATGGAATTAGGAGTACAGCTACTTTATGGAAGAATGTAGCATTAAACGCCAAAGAGCATAGCAACAGACTCTTAGGTTGTGTTTTTGAGAAGATTGCTTTTTTTCTAGGATTAGTCTTTGTTACATATCAGATAAGCTATAAAGGACAATATTAAAAGGTAGAGGCAAGAGAAGCATGTCTTGACTCCTTGAATTTATACCTTATCTCTGTGAATTAGCTAACCTGATTCTTTTCCAGCATGTTGGCACAAACTTTATAACCTGGATATCTTTACCAAGAGAATTCAGGAACTTCTGTTCCATTGACTCTCAGTAAAGCTTAATCTCTTAAGTGTCTGTTATTTTGAAAATCAAACTTAACTTCAGATCCTCAAAGGTATTTAATACTGTAACTTCTATTCATCTGAATAGAAATACCTTTGAGGATCTGAATTCTGAATCTAAGCTCTAAATTTTGCTCTGAATAACTATCATTAGAGGCATATCTCCAATTGAAACTGCATTCAGATTAAAGTAGTATGTACATTTGAAATGCAGGAAATATTCTGGATTAAATCTATGAATGCAAGCACATGAAGCACCACCAAAAACCTGTAGTAGTTTAACAAGTCATGACTTTTGGTAAAGCCAAAGCAAACCTACACTGGGGCAGTCTGTGCTCATGCCACTTCCAAGATAATGGGGCTTAATACTGAGCATCAGCTAATGAAAAGAAAAATTAGTGTTTTTTTCTAGCTGACTGTCTGCTCATACTCTGTATGAGAACACACTTACTTAGTGTCTCCATACAGTGCTTTACTTCTGTTCAACTAAATCCTCCATCCAAGCAGATTACATTACAGTAAAGTGAGTTAAACTTGTTTTTGAGTAGGTCTGTAGCTAAGTCAGTCTTTCAGGTAAAATGCTAAGCACCTAGTCTAATTTAGACTTTTTCTGTAGCCTCTAAAATTGGTGGAGAGATATTGCCATGCCCACAGGTAGTTCATCCTTTTCTAAGACAATGTCAAAGAGAGTCACTATCTACTAGTGACCAGGGTGCAGAAGGCACTTACTGTTTAGAAAGCAAGGGTAAGAAAGATGAATCCTGTCTTAAAGGTCCAAATAGAAAGCTGCTCAGAAACTGTGGAATAGGTTTTCCTAAGAAATTCCATGCATAGAGCAGCTTTGAATCTCCACAGATTAATGACAGTGATATGTGGAATACCAGATATGACAGTGATTTTTTTCTAAAACCATGAAATGAAAAGAAAAAAAAAAAACGGGGATGGGGGGGATGGACTACTGTGATGATCTTACCTACCATATAATATTTCAGGAATGAAAATAACAGAAATTATTTAAAATTCGACAGTCAGATACTAGAGCTTATTTCCAGCAAGATTCAACATCTAGATCATAATGTCAGAATTGGAATAGGGGAAGGGGAAGATGAGACATATTAGATTTATCTTTCCACAGATTTCTTGCATGCCAAAATGCTACATGGTGGCATGGACTTTCTGAAAAGGAGGCTGAAAAGACCATCATACACAATCATTTACTTATGATATTTTCTCATTTACATAATGTTATATTTCAGCCTTCTGTCTGTGAGCCTACAAATGGATTTATATGAGGAGATTTAGTTTACTGAAGTGTCTAGTCTGTATCATGTTTTCATCTTGAGATGACTCACATGTATTAGTTACCTAACTGAAAAGTATGTCTTCCATTAACAGTTAAGAAAGGTTAAAAGCTGTAGAGTTAAGGTATTCATTTGAAGGGTCAAACAAATACTTAAACTCTAACCGCAATTCATTACAGTTTCTGTCTTTTTGCTACCAGATGAAAAATAGAAGTGAGTTCTTTTAAATTCTGCTCATCAACATGCAATGCAAGAAAGAATTTATCTTGTTTTTAAAACTAAAAAATCAGTGCTCTGTAATATTATGGGACTGCATTGAATTTCACAGTGACCCAATAGCTTTTATCACACAGTCTTGGAGCAGCTAGGAAGCAATCCGATGCATTTGGCCAGATGCACTGTGCCATGTATGAAAGGCTAGCACCCTTCCTGACCCTGTGTCCATGAGATTTAACCTCTCCTTTATTGGGTTAATAAAACTACAAATATTGTCCAATGGCCATAAAAGCATGCATTCCTTTTTAAGTTCCAGTCCCTGTATTTGGTTTGATGACCTTCTCTGGCAATAAATTAACTGTACAGATTATTAATATATTATTAAGAAATATTCGTGTGTGATTTCAAAGGTGTACATAATGCCTCACAGATAGGAAAAATGCAAGAAGATCAATTCTGGCCATATGACTTCTATTCTTTCATCTCTCCTGACATCCTGCAGTATCTGGCAGAGATGGAGACAATATTCTTTGCAGTGTTAACATCCATAACTCTAGCTATGGGAAAGCACCTGCCTCTGTGGGCACACATGGGGCACAGATGATGGTTGCTGCATTGATGAAAGCATCTGCTATTTGGTGGGTCTGCTTGGAATGGCAATTTAAGTCTCTCTAGCTGATACCAAGGGACAAGTGGAGGTTCTTCATAGCCCCAGAGGTGGGTGGGTCGTTATGGGACTATACCTGCTGTAGGGGATCTGCGTTCAGACAGATTAAATGACCACTGGAGACCCAGGAGCAATAAGACCACAGTCTCACCCAAAAGACTTCACAGCAGGTTGGAGAGTGTAAGCCACCTCTGCTGGAAACTTGGTGGAAAATTCAACCACTTGAATGAAGGGGACTGGGTTAGATTAAAGTTCTGAGTCAGTCTAGAACAATATGCTCCCTCCCTGTATTGAGCAAGCTCCTTGCTTAACTATATAGCAAGGTCTTCAGCAAAACCTGCAGTCATGGAATTTCCCCGCTAACCAACCATGCACCAAGGGACCCCTGGGCTAGTGGTAGTAGTATGGCCTCCATGTGACTTTTTCCATTAACCACTCCCAAGCCAAGCTGAGGAAGCCCATGGTGAAAGACTTGACTAAGGCTTTGGTATTCGAGGCTTTCAACTCAGGTACTATGTACTTTGAGGTTGGGCAAGAAATCAGTCTATATGGCTCACATCATCTCATGAGGTAGAGCACACTGACGCTATGCAGGTACCTTGAAGTCACCCTCAGTTTTATGCAGGTGAAGGCAAATGCAAACAAACAAAAAATTATTTAAAAAATCCAAAATAGACACTACAGTTACAAAGATTTCTAAAGACACAGGTGACAAAATGGAAAGAAAACTATGTGTAATCTACTTATCCTGGGATTAAATGTAAAGGTTGGTCTTTTCCCCTGTATCTAGCTAACAAGCTGTTAGACATTTACTTAACCTGCATGGTTAGGGAATCAGTCCTTGGGGACAGTCTGGATCTTAACTTACATTTATAGGAGATATCCTTGAGCTAGAAAAGTATGTTATATTTTGTATCTCATTACACCTGTCAGCTTTCCTTAGAGCTATGTGTAGATTCTTAATTCCCTTTCTCTCCTCATTTCCTCCCCTCAAGGATTATTGATCCTTAATTTCTTTTATTTCATACAAACATGTAAAACAGCACCTGTATATTTTTCAAAGCTTTCTTTCTCTCTCTCTCTCTCTCTTCTCTATCTCTCCTTTTTTTTTTCCTGGTCCTTACTGAGCCCAGACATAAGATTATCCAAATACAGAGAGGCAGAGAGATGATGGTAAGTCTGGATGATTGACCTTCACTTCTGTTTTTTATGGAATTAGTAATATATCTACTTTTCTCATCCATGTGTCCTTCTATTCTGATGTTTGGTCCAAACTAGCAGCACTCTTTCCTTTTGTTCAGTCTGTGGGTAAAATGAGAATTTACATCTTCTTTATCCCTATCAATATGACTAACAGGCTTCAAAGCTTTCGCTGTCAACTCACTGCGTACAGAACGAGTATTAGCCACTGCTGTTCAAGTTGCATTTACCCTTTGGTGCTGCAGCAGTCCTCTATAAAATAAATAAATAAACAAGTAAATAAATAAAAGAAAAGAAAAATGAACTTACCACTGCAAATTACACCTTTGTTTTTGTTTTCAGTGTGGACATATGGCTATATAGAATGGAAGGAGAGGTGCTTGCAGGATCAGCTCTCGGTTTAGATATTGCCTATTATGATATGACCTGGAGAAGTTATGAATTTCCTTCCTTCTAGTGAACTACTGTATATCATTGCTTCAGTTGGGAGGTAGTTAGAGGCAAATTTGTTGCCATATGAATAAAAGAGAGTGGGGAGGTAAAATAGCATATGCCAATTCATCGTATAAAGGCTCCAAACCAGCTTGATGAGGGAAGGCTCCAGGGCTCTGTTCATTTGTCTTCCTGCATCTAAAGCCATCTGGGATGCCCCAGGGTATTCTGCCTGGCTCCCAGCTGCCGCTCCAGGGTGTCTCTCAGGCCCTGCACCATATCTTCCAGCCCTCTGCGAATGTTTTGGATACTCCAGGGCATTTCAAGTGTGTCTGAGTGCTTATGCTCAGGGGGGTGAATTAAGTGTTCAACATCTATCACAAGCACTCACTCAGAACAATGACTTTTATTATCTGTATACTCTTCTCCTCTTCTCATCCTTGTTGTTCTGCTGTTAGTCAAGGACCTTCAACAAGATCAGAGCCTGTCTGTGCCAGAAGCTCTGCACAAAGCTAATGAGAAACAGACACTAGCCCAAAAGGATGGGGGGGAAGTGAGGGGGTCACGTCTTGCCCAAGCTTATGCAAAGGATCCCTTCCAGAAACAAGAACCAAATTCTTGTCCCCTAAATCTAGACAATACCTACCATGTCCAGACTGACCTTTTGCAGGGTTCTTTTGCAGTATCTGCATTAGCTTGTCTGCAAGAAATTTAAGGCCTTGTGACCCAGCGGGGCAGGTGAAGGAGGGCTGAGTATGAGTCTGTAAAATGTAAACTCAATTAAGACAAAATCAGTCCTGAACAGCAATTATCCTTTTTCTGCTCTTTGAAATATCTCCACTCTCCCTGCCTTTCCCTACCTTCATTTCATGCCAATAGGAGTAAGATTTATTTTCAAGCAAAAGTATTGAATTATGGCCACAGTGCTGCAGCCTCTCAGACCCCATATATCACAGAAAGCTCTTTACCAGCGATGTATTGCTAAGAGTATTTTTGCAAAAACTTAGCTACTCTGTGAGGATTTCTTTACACCACCACAACACAAGGAGCAATTCAACACTGTGGTGCTCTTGTAGAGGTGTCTCTCTTCTCCTTGTTTCTGCTCAGACTGGAGGATGTATTTCTGTGTCCTAATTGGTGTTAAACTGGAGTGGATTTCTTGGCAATGACTCAATCTCTGTCAAGCAAGAATTTTGAACAGAAAGAAATTTTTATTCTCTGAGAGCCATTGAGGAAACAGCCCTACCCTAAACCTCAAATAATTCTAGAGATGTCCTACTGGATGCCCCTAGTGTATCTTTGTGTCTTGGTTAAGGTAGAACTGCTACAGATTCACTTCCCAGTTTCAGAAGGGAAAAAAAAAAAACACAACAAAACACAATGTACGCATAAGACACTGCCCTGTTGGTTTGTTCTCAAGGTGACTTTCAGGTCTAATGCTGTAACTGTCAGGGTTACCTACCCACTAGTATGACCTCAAGTTCTACTTTGCCCTGAGCCATCTGGATCCCATGGCACAAAAGATTGATCTCAGGGAAGGGTGGCTCTCTGAAAGCATCTGCAGTTGCTTTGTGTGAGGTCAGGTATTCAGGTGAGCAGGCAGCAGCAGCTGAGCACAGCAAGCTATGGGCTTTGCCCAGCAGCAACACCCCCGACACACAAACCTGGCATGCCCATCACCAAATAGCACATAGCTGTTTCATCTTGGTCTGTCGTCGACTTCTGCCCATGGTTTTCCTGACAGCTGGATATAAATCTCCTGCGGTACTCCACTTACAGCAGCACTGGCCATGCAACAGTCTGCTGTGTTTGGATGGCACAGCCTTAGTGCAGAAGCATGTCTGAACTCTGCCCTTGTCAGTGCTGAGGTTCCACATCATTCTGTTTCCATTTCTCTCTCAAACTATGGGCTCAGAAAGACAGCCTTTGTTTTTCACCCACACTTTGGAAATGTTCATTCACAGGTCTGGCCAACAAGCACATCTAGCCACTGCTTCCAGAGCAAGAAGGAAGAAGGCTGAAAAAAGAGAAGGGAGAAAGCATTAATTTATTGGGGAAATATGGGGGAAAAAAAGCTTCAGGAAATTGTGGAGGCTAGTAATGAAGGCCCAGGAAATAAGATCTTAAAGTGTGGGACACTTGTGCCTTGTGCTGTGTAAACCAAGGCTTTTCTTACTTTCTGCAGGCTGCAACAGAGTGAGAAATCATATGCAGAGTTTCTAGCTGCTACCAACTAACCAAGCACCTTGCTTCACTTCCGTTTAACCAGTACCACTTGAAGAAAAGTTCTGAAAGGTTTTTTTTTCCCTCCATATTGAGAATAAACAGAGACAGGGAATAACTTGAGAAGTAGCAATATAATGTCAAATCTTCTACCTCTGCTTTGTTTTGTTTTATCACCACTTTTAACCAGCTCAGTACTGCAAAGACTAGGAGCCAAGGTCAGCTGCAAACTGGTTTGCATTGTCCTAGTGAAATTTGTAGCAGAAAGGCATCCTCACCAGAAAACTCTGTGATGCAGATAGCATTTCTGCTGAATTCTCTGCAGGAAGAAGAAGCTGTTTTTGTAGCTTACTCATTCTGCGAGATGGCACAATCAATGAGATATTGCTAGGGAATGCTGAGAAAGGGATTCTTGGGCTGCATAATGGAAAGTAGTCTATGGACACAGCAATTAGTCTGAGATCTTTGCCAGCATATGACTGCATAGAAAGCACGTTTCCAAAGGACTTTAGCTGCCTGTGCACTGCAGAGTTGTGAAGTTCTGGCTATTTGTTGTAGTACTTCAGCGGGCAGATAAGCTACTTTGGAAAAAATCTGATCCTATATATTTAGTACAAGTATATTTGATTCTGGCACTCTGAAATATCTGTACATAAAGGGGAAAAAAAAAAGAAGGAAGGAAGGAAGGAAGGAAGGGAGGGAGGGAGGGAGGGAGGGAGGGAGGAAGAAAGGAAGGAAGAAAGGAAGGAAGGAAGGAAGAAAGGAAGGAGGGGAGGGAGGGAGGGAGGGAGGAAAATATTGTTGTCTGACAATGTTGTGTCTGAAGAATTCCCAGCAGGGAGTCACAGAAAGATGCAAGTCTTATTTATTTATTTATTTATTTATTACGTCAAAAGAAAGATATTAATAATTGCAAACCAACCTCAAAAAGTCAAATTGAAAAATCAACCAACTGCAAATAAAATTACAAATGGATAAAGCAGAGGGAGAAAGATGCTGGTCGGCAGGTTGGCTTGTTTTGCTTTACTGTCTCCTGTCACGGAGGATATGATATGCACATTAGTCCCAGATTAATTCATAATGATCAAGAAAGTCATTACATGACCTGACAAATGAATTATTAATGACAGAGCACAGAGTAGAAAGTGTTTCCTGAGCCAATGGGTACGCAAAGTGTTCAGCAAACTGAATTGCCAGGAGGGAACAAGGGTTTAGTTACTGGTCCCAGTCTCCTGTTCCCTACAGAATAGGAGGGAGGAAGACACAGCTTTGCTTGCTTAGTCCCTGCAAGGAAGGGACCTTGCCACTATTTAGAACAACCCTTGTGCCTGGCTGAAGACTGGCAGTTTGTGACTTCCACCAGTGTTTGCATCTTCATGACTGAGAAAAATGCCTTTGAGATGTATGATGTCACATAGAGGGAAATGATGGGACAGGATCTTTGAGCTTATTAGTAGACACTCAGGCACAACCCAAGAAAAGATATCTGGTCTGTCTACCCCAATCTGAAAGAAAACCAAGCATTATGAAATGAGCAGCTGGCTATCTGCTGTGGCAATGCAGGTCCTTCACCAGATGCATGCACTAAGACAACTCCCACCTGCTCATTCGAACCAAGGTGTCTAAGGTGCACCTCGTGAGCTGGCTGTTCTTAGCTGGATTCACAGGATTTGGAGCTCTGCTCTCACTGACCCCTACCAGCACCTGTGGGACGCAAACATCTTTGTACTGTGGGGATTTTAGTGGGTCTAGAGTTAGCTCAGGAAATATCCTCAGGAACCATCAGGCAATAAATGAAGCTCCATTTTCAAAACAAACATGGACTGTCAGCCAGCAGAGACAAGTCTGGAGTTTTATGCTGTCTCAGGCAGTGCTGTGTCTTCCGCCTTGGGTATTCTCCTCCTATGGGAAGAACTTTGTTGTGTTTGGGGAGCAGTGTGGGGAGCTGAGTACTTTTCAGTAACTTCTTCAGTGAAGAAGCTTATGCTGAAATATCCCTTCTGCTTTTAACAAACAGAATATGAGGCACGGAAAATAGAGATGTTGTCATCTTTCATGCTGTTCCCTTCTCTTCTGCACATTGGACTTCCTAGAGCTGTGTCAGGAAGTGGTTTGGGGTAATTTGTTTAATTTATATCTCATCTTCTGGCTCTCTAGGGATTCCTGAGGTTTAGATTTCCTGAGTTCTCAGTGAGCAAATGACTGTTTTGGCTTTTTCTCGTTTTCCATTAGACTAAAAAAAAAAAAAAAAGAGGAAGAAAGAAAAAACATTGTATTTGCAATGCTTAGTATTAGCAAAATAAATAAATAAATAAATAGAATATAATGGGTGATGCTGTGCAAGGGCACTAGGGTTGATCTGAGAAAATGCAAGAGAGGGGACAAGCCCGGAGGGCTTGGGATGGGAAGGGGGAAACTATGTCCACACTGGGTGAGAAAAGAAAGTGGATGTCAAGGCCTGGGGCTGGGGAGCAAGTCTGCTTCTGTGACAAGGGCTAAAAGTCCAAAATAAAGGGACTCACACGTTTCACTGAAATTGGAGAAAACAGCAGTTCTGTTGCCAGTTAACTTGATGCAGACATACTGTCAAAGGAATATTTGTGCTCATGCAGAAGCCCCGGTGATGGCTGCAGCTGCGTTCTTAAACAGGGCTCTGTTTCATTGGTGCGGAGGCTGGACTCAGCATGGAGGCCTGCCACAGGCAGGGAGGATGCCATTCAAAGGCAGGGGTGTCTCCCACTCCCTCTGACTCCTGCCTGGCTTGACCTGCAGGCAGTGATGTGGCCCAGGGTCTCAGGCAGCTGCCCTACTGCTCCACCATAAGGGAGTCCTGCGCCCCGGATAGCTCGCGTTCAGCAAAGAGCAGCTTTGCTTTGTTTAATTTCCACCCTCTGGCATTAACGAGCACGTAATTTGCATACAGCATTTGCCTCCTTGGCCTCCAAGCCAGCTCTGGAGCAGAGGTGCATGACACGCATGAGAAATCACACGTCCTCCCGGTGCTGCGGAGGGAGGCACAGGCAGCCCAAACAGCATGAGAGTGAAATCTGTGCCAGCAGGGAAAGGGCAGCACTGTGGAGATTTGGCGGACATAGCTACTGCTGGTGTCAGTGCGGAAGGACAGGTCTGGTGAGAGCGGAGGGCAGTGGGTGCACAGCTAGCCTTGTCTCAGCACCCCATGGGACCTGGAAATGTGAAAGGGGGAGACAGCCCCTTAGAAACCTTCACACCTTCTCACAAGTCCGGCCTGACATACGGTTTCTTCTGCGTGTTGAATCTGCAGCCTGACTGCTGTGACCTCTCCCTAGGAAGCGGGTAAGAGACCTTGTGAAACCCTGTGGGATCATGGGCCGCTGGTTAACTCCTTTATGGCTGCATTCACACCATCCCATGGCCAGGAGGAAAGGCAGGGCTGGAGCAGGCCCGACCAGGCAGATGGGACACCCAAATGCTTTTCTGGGAGCTGTGTGAACATTTACAGGCATAGTGAGTCTTATCACATTTCAGACCTGGCGTATTTTTCCAAGAAGGGAGACTCCCGTCACAAGCACTTACAGGATGTACTGGGTGGAACAGGGCACTTCAGGAGATGTGAAAATGTAGCTTTTCCATTCTGTCCTCAAATCAGCCACTGCTGTTCCTTCATACTGCCCTGCAAGGGCCAGCTGGTTCTGGCGTAGTTGTCCCAGAATCAAGATGATAAGGACAAAAACAAAAGAGACCTCCTCAGTCCTTATGTAGCAGCTCCAACCCTTTCAGGTCACGAGGGTGAGACAGGGGTTAGTCGGGCCCACTGTAATCCTGGGGAGGTTCTAGGGACACCTCTGCATCACCTCTTTCTGTCTCTGAACCTCCTGCAGTTGTTGATGCGTCTCCTGGCCAAACCTGGAGGAGTTAAAGCGATCCAGAGGGCCAGTCAGTCTTCTACACCAGTATTGCAAGAGCAACTCAGTTGCTGCCAGACAGATCAAGAGGGAGCAGCAGGCAGTCATTTTACTGCCTTTCATCTGGAGCTGTTTCAGTATTTGTATTTATTTCTTCACTTTCTGTCTGCCTTTCTCTTTATGGAAAAAAAAAATGAAAAGAGAAAAAAGAAGAAAAGAAGAGATAAAAGGGAACAGCTCTTGTCTTCTATTAAATTTGAAGGGATAAAAGGGAACAGCTCTTGAAGGTAAGGGAATCAGGATGCAAATTAGCAATAGCACATTAAAACAGCAGTAATGATGACATACAGTTAAGACTGTGAAATTGCTCCTTCAGCTCTGGGGGTAAGAGCAAGAGTGTGGCAGTTCAAGAGCCTGAAAAGAAGCTGAAGTTTGTATTTAAATTACAACTCAGCAGCAGCAGAAATAAATACTCAGGAGATGCTTAACCGCACCAGTGTTACCAATGTCTCAAACACTAAAGGTTTGATCTCAGAAAGGGACGGGGGGACTGGGGGATACCCCAGAGAGGACTTTCTATGGGTCTCCCCTCTTCTTCCACAGGTACAGAAAGAGAAGGGAATACAAATTTTCACTGTTCAGACTTTTAACAGTAACAAGAAAGGCTCATAAATCTAGCAAGGGTATTTCACCCTGCCGTGAGCTCCAATTAAGGTTCCCGTCCCTCCATCACTCTGCTGTTCACCCTGTGCGGCACGCATTGATCTGGGCTCCAGGTGCCGACAAATGATCGCCCTGCCATCCCCAGCTCCTGCCCGCTGCTAGGGCTGGGGCCGTCTCGTTATTGAACTCTTTCTAGGTGCTCAGATGTGGCTGTGCTGCTTACTGCACCATTATGAAAGCTACAGATCAAGAAAAATGATTGTGCTGAGCTATTTTTCCCTCCTTTAAGACCTATTTTCTCTCTTTGTTTCTATCTGTCATTTACTTTGGCTACTACTGAGTTGCCAGTACATTGCCTCTTCCCTGTCAGAGATAATCTGCATTCTTATGGAACTGCCTGTTTCTTTCTATTTCTCATTTATCACTGTTATAGCTGCACGGCTAACAAGAGAAATGTTCGCATGCCCAATGTCTACAGCCACAATTTTCAACTATTTGGCTTACGGATCCCTCACTATTCTCCGGTGCAAACTGCCTTAAAAAATTAATTTAATCTGCATTTCCTTCACACCTTTCTTTAAATGCTTGTGAGATAGTTTTCAAACAGCAGAGAAAAACAGTAGCTGAAAACGATCTCTCCGGAAAGACACAAATCCCCTTCAGGCCTCTATGGTGCACATGCTCGTTTGTCCTTACCATTTTCCCTGCATTTTCTTCTCCCTTCTCCACTTGATTCCATCTCTTTTTGCCTCTCCCATACCTACTGGTATTCATCTTCTTTTAGCTTCATTGTCGAAATGGTGGAAAAACGGCTCAGAAAAACTATTACTTTGTTGTTGACTATCTTCACCCATTGCCATGTCAGGACTACTTCTGCTGCTCTGGATTTGTGTTTTCCATGCTGCAGGGAGAGACTAGTCGCATGTGCTGAGCCCTGTGCCTATAGCAGCCCATATCACATTAAGGACCACTGGTCTTGCAAGAGCAATAACTCACACTGTTCAGTCCCCTGTGGAGAAATGGGCCAAACAAAAGGTCACATCTATGGGAGGGATTTTTAATAGGGATATTGTTTTTTTTTTATTTGTTTTAATAGGGATATTGTTTTCCCTTGCAATAATGACAACCATCTGTGGGATTTCACTGAGCTCAAAAGTGAGACACAGGTATAAGAAGAATGATTTAAAAGGAGAATCTGATTACTGCTAAAGATTCCCCTGGAAAGCTCATGTACGTTAATATTGCACTGTGTTCAGTTTATCTACCTGAGTAAATGTGGATCTGGATTGAGGTCCTCAGGGCTTTAAAACTAGGACCTCTATAGGAAGAAAGGTTAGCCTAGATGTAATGTTGCCCCTCCAAAACATTTAGAAAAAAATGTTCATCCCCACAGACCATGAAGGGAACCTTAAAAAAACAACAACAACAAAAAACTCATATCTAAAAAACATAATAATTTGCAGGCTCCTATTCTTTTGGATCACACGCAGGAAGTAGGAAGACAGCCCAGACAGCTGTCCAACAGGGGACAGTGTGAATGGGAGATGTTCAGCAAAGCTGCAAGTGGATTGCCTCCCATAGAGGAATGCTTGGAAAGGGAACTTGGCATCCAAATCTCTGCCACTACTCCAGGCTGCTCCCCTGTGTCTCAGCCAACAGCTGTGTACAGGCTAGATCTGTAGAGGTAGATGTGTGTGTGTATTCAGGATTATAACAGGTCAAGCTTGTTAATGCAGCTATGCTGTTTCCAAGCTGGTGAGAGCCTGCATCCAACCCTTTGGCCACAGCCAGCTCAACCTCTCTGCGTCTGGATGCGTAGATGTGCCCAGTGATGCCTACACTCCTTCAGCCATCCCACGGGGATACTTGCCACCCTTCCTTTCCTGCCAGCCATGGGAGATGTTCCCATGTGCGTCACTCCTGCCTCCACTCTCATTTGCACATTTTCTGTTCAGCTCTGCTCTGTCTTTTTGTCATTAGTTACAGCCTGGCATCAGGAGCGATGCTCATTTCAGAAGAGCTCTCCACAGATCCAGAAATCCACCTGCAAAGGGAATTTCACAAGGCTGTAGCACTTGGCCTATGACTTGTCAAAGACTTACCTGTATGTATTTAACTTCAGGCACTCTGGTTAGTCCCACTGAAGTCTGCTGAACCGCTCACAGAGTGCAAAGTGCAATGCACGCTTAATGCCTTGCATGATTGGAGCCTGAGGCTATAGACACACTGGGGCAGGACTTTTCTCCTTGCAGTTATTTCTATCAGAATGTTATCCCTCTCATGCTAATGTGCTCCCTCAGTTTTCAAAGCACTTTAGGAGGGATGTCAGTACCAGTTGTGTTGTGCAACAGAAGAAACTGAGAGGTAGCAAGAGCATGAATCACAGAATCATAGAGCCCTAGTGAGTCCTCTCATGCATTTGCTGTTTAGGCCCTGTCCCTGCAAAATGCCTTGAAATTTGGAGTCATGAGATGCTCTAAAAATGCTGTCATATTTCCAGTCACCCTTGTTAATGTGAAAGTGCTACAGCAAAACACAGTCTTTTAGGACATGAAATGTTGTTTTATTCTATGAGTGATCCAGATAGAGAAGCAGGCCAGCAGTCTGGGATGCTGAACCTTCTCTTTTGCCAACATTACACGTCATGTCACTGCAAAATGGCCTCTGTTGCTGCCAAAGCTTGGGAATGCCTGTGGTAACAAAAAAAAAAATAGAAGTATTACACTAGATTTCATAGTCCGTACAGGAAACAAGCATTTCTTATCTGTTTGGGGTTTAAAAACAAAGAAAACAAATAAACAAACCTGAACAGCCTTATAGCTACATCAAGCAAAAGGCAATGGATTTTTTTTTTTCTGTTTTAGAACTGCTCTACAAATTGATAACCCATTTTCTCCCTATCCCTAACAAAAATAAATAAAATAAAATAAATGTAGGAGACAGAGGTCCTCCCTAGAGATGTAAGAGTAGAGCCTGCCTTTTCATTTACAAGCATGAGCAGAATGTATTATCTAAACATACAAATCAGAATTATTATGCACTTTATAAAAAGGTGCTTCTACTCTATGAATAAATTTAGCATAAAATTCACTGTTCTCCTGAGATTTCAGGAATTAGTAAAAATTCACCTGTGCAGTCCAAAAATAGTTATTATAGGTTTCTAAAGTGGAGAGCAAGTTTTCTCGGTGATGTACTTTGTGGGGGAAAAAAAGGAAAAAAGAAAGACAAACAAACAAAAAACACACACCTCCTTTTCCTGCTGCTTGGAATGATAATAATCCTACCATACTGAAAATCTTTTTAGGAAGGGATTTAAGTGAGAGTGAGAATCCAGGTGTGATTTCATATGCCATCAAGAAAAATGTTTATTGCATTGTCATGAAGTTGATATTGCCAAACCCAAGCAATCTAGAGACTCAGGAAGCCCCAAAATCATGTGTTGAATTTAAAATGTCCTGGGATTTTTTAAAGGGGAAAATAATTTCTTATTTTCACTCCTTTATTTTACTGTCTGGTTCTTGAACTCTTCAGATTTCTTTTACAGCATTTATCTCAGCAAAAGAGATAGGTTTTTTATATGAAAGCTGGGATTCACACTTAACAGGACCTTCCAAATTACTAGGGTGTGATGAAAGCAGCAGTTTTCCCAAAAGTTGTCACTGTTCTGTCATTTGACAGGCATCGCCAGCAAGTGGAGGGCGGTGATCCTTTTCTTCCCAGCACTGGTGAGGCCACACCTGGAGTGCTGGGCCCAGTTTTGGGCCCCCCAGTACAAGAGAGACCTGGACATACTGGGGATATTCCCACAAAGGGCCGCAAAGATGATCAAGAGATGGGAGCACCTCTCCTCTGAGGGGAGGTTGAGAGACCTGGGACTGTTCAGCCTGGAGAAGAGAAGGTCTCATCAATGTGTACAAATACCTGAAGGGAAGGTGCAGAGAGGACAGAGCCAGGCTCCTCTCGGTGGTGCCCAGTGCCAGGACAAGAGGCAGTGGGCACAAACGGGAAAACAGGATGTTCTATTTGAACATCAGGAAGCACTTCTCTACTGTGGGGGTAACAGAGCACTGGCACGGGCTGCCCAGACAGGCTGTGGACTCTCCCTCATTTGAGATCTTCAAAGGCTGCCTGGACATGGTCCTGGGTAACCTGCGCTGGGTGGCTCTGCTGGAGCAGAGGGTTTGGACCAGAAGACCTCCAAAGGTCTCTTCCAACATCAACCACCCTGTGATTCTGTGATCCCCCTCTATTTTTAAGATGTATTCAGTGGTATCCAAGCAGCACACAAGAGCTTCTTTCTCAGGTATCTTTTGTTCAAACGAGGCTTGTGCTCGGCTTCTGAGAGCCTGTGGGAGTTGGGGTTGTTCAGCCTGGAGAAGAGAAGGCTCCGGGGAGACCTTATAGTGGCCTTCCAGTACCTAAAGGGGGCTTACAGGAAAGCTGGGGAGGGACTCTTGGTTGGGGAGTGCAGCGATAGGACAAGGAATAATGGTTTTAAACTAAAAAAGGGTAGATTTAGATTAAATATTAGTAAGAATTTCTTCACTCGGAGGGTGGTGAGGCACTGGAACAGGTTTCCTAGAAAAGTTGCAGATGCCCCGTCCCTGGAAGTGTTCAAGGTCAGGTTGGATGGGGCTTTGAGCTACCTGGTCGTGTTGGAGGTGTACCTGCCCATGAATTAGATGATCTTTAAAGCCCCTTCCAACCCAAACCATTCAATGATTCCATGACTCTGTGATGCAGGAGCAGATCCCTGCTTTCCTGCTGTGTCATAGAACATCCCTGGAGAGCAGCAACCAAAACCAAAGCCCATTCAGCAACCCAGGCGTAGGCCCAAAGCTCTGGGCTTCCTCTTTCTCAGACACACAGTGATGCGTATCTCCTTCCATGTTTTTTCTAAAAGCTGCAAAAAATACTGCCTTTAAGAAAATGTAAATGACTATCTATTGACTTCTTAAAAGTGGGTGAGGGGAGGGAGCCCCATGTATTCATTTTACTCTAAAGCATAAAGCACACAGTATGTGAAAGACTACAGATTGCTGAGTATTTAACAATAGAGGGTAACGTATAATTGCCCTTTGGTGTATCCTACAGAATGAACTCATATACTTAAAAATATTAACTCTTGTAGATAAAAGTGCAGGCATACAGGGTCTAAGAGCTACTGTCCTAAACTCAATCAAATAGATATCAGAGACAGACTGACTTAATAAACAAAACTTTTCCCAGCTCTGGGCTGATGTCACTGTTGACATATTCAGTCTCATGGTCACACACATACACACACACAAAAAAAAAAGACGAAAATAATAAGGGCTTTGGTTTGCTCTTCATCTAAGAAGACAACTCAGGTTTACTCAAGGTTTCTGTTAGTGGTGGGAAGTTGAATCTTACCATCTGAGCTGGGATACACTAAGTTATCCGTGTGCTAGAATATGAGACTAATGAGAAAAATGCTGCAATTCATGTGTTTCCTGGGTCAATGGTCCTCTCATATATGATGCTTTGCTACGGACATACCTCTTGTTACCATCAGCAGGCTATAATAGGATATCTCTTTTGTGTGCCGTTTGTCTACCTTTTATAACAGAGTAATTCTACCAGAGTCAACAAAGGTACCCCAAGAGAACCAACGAATAAAACTGAGATCTGTGAAAACAGGACCTGTCTGTAACCTCTGTATTACAGACCTGTCTAATATCTATCCCACAGACTTTTCCAAGAATTATGAGGACAAGCATAGCAATTACAGTACATTGAGAACAACTGGCAAGCAAAAATCCATTTCAGAGAGAAAACATGAAGATATATTTAGAAATTCATGTTAAAGTACAGGTGGTTGGCACACAGACTACACATGCATGACTGGCCACAGGGGATGTGCCTCAGAGGACTTACTGGCACTGAGAAAGGGCACTAGAAAAAAGGTTTTGCTATCCCCTTTCCTGCTCTTCTCTTCGTCCCTTATTCAAGCTTCCAACTGCAACTGAAACTCTCCTAATGGTGGCAGAAAATTAACTGAGAAAAAGAGAAAGTCACTATCCTTTTGTCAGTTTGGTGAGGTGAATCAGCTTGCTGATGGCTTGCAGGAGAGATGGAGGTGGCACAGAGGAAGAGGATGGAGAGGGACGAGTGGACTACGCTATTCAGCCTCTGTAATCTGTGAGATCATTTCAGTCATTTTTGCATACAACATCATTATTACAAATCAGTTACCTGCAACCCTGGCTGCACTGATACCAAAGCACCACCATAGCTTACCTCTAAGGCATCCATCAGTAACTTGTGGGTGGGATTACCTATTACCTATCAGTAGACAGACTCATACCCTCATCGTCATCACTGGGAAATATTTACTTCAAGTGCCACAATCAGTGAGCAATGAGCCTATTATTGTAGCTAATTGGAAATTCCCTGCTTAGTTTGCTTTTTCCTTCCTGCGGAAGAACTGTCTGTTCATCAAAAACAAAGTTATTCTTTGAGACAGTTTAATTGCAATGAAGCTGTTACGGAACAGCTGATAGGATTCAAAACATGCCTGAAAACTTTGCCTGGCTTTCTACCAGCCCACCTTACCAGCTGGCCATTAAAAAAAAAAAAAAAAAATCACCTTTCAGGCTCACCTCTGCTCAACAGTTTGCATGCCTGGCACATTGATGAGGGATGAAGAGCCCAAACTATGTCAGATCCTCAGCTCTCAAGCTGCAAAACCTCCAGGTCCCTGGCTCCTAGCTGTGGCAAGGCATTTGGGCTTTCAAGGCTTCCAGGATTTGGGTCTGCTGGGTTGCAGACTGCTTTGCAGCTCAGCGGTGATGTTGACAAGGAACAGGGAAACCGGAGCCATGAAACTGTGTCCAAACTCTGAGGTTCCTTATTCAACAGGGGCTGTGAATGACTTCTTGTTACTTCTCCCCAGCAAAAGCCAGATTCCAGTGGAAGTGGTGTCATTCTGATTTGTGATCCACTCACTTGTCTCAAGACTTTGAAAACCTTTTTTTTTACATTCTACGTTTAAAATGAAAATAGCACCCAAACCAGCATCAAAACCCTGACATCTCATTTCTTTGTAGAGCTTTACCTGCCAGTAGTGCTATGTAACTAAACAATACAAGATACAAGCTTCCAAAGCCTCTCTTGTGTAGAAGTCTCCAACATGTCAGTGATTGTTTTCAGGAGGATTACAATCCCACAATAATAATAACAATAATCATAATCATCTGTTTAAAGAAGATGTAGAATTCCTTTCAGAACCCACAGCTATTTTCCCAACAACTGACTCATTGTGTATCCTGCGATGATACTGTTTTGCATTCAGTTTTGTCACAGCACAACACTATTTATTGCAATTGCATGAATTAGGAAAAAAGCCATGGGCTTTCTAGTTATAGGCTTATTTTATTTTATCTTATTTTCTTTTTATTTGATGTCACTGTGCTGTTAACACAAATATAGTGTTATTACAGCTTAAGCAAGGCTCCTTTCCACAAGTTCAGTTAACAATAGCAGACAGCTCAGATGTGTCTAGAGAGTATTTTACCCTAATTACTGAAAAGCTACCCTTATATGAAAATCAACAGGATGAGAACTGAACATGTGTAACCTGAGCACTCCCCAGAGGGTTGCCTTGCTTGAAAGATGTTAGTGTCATCTGAATTATGCAGAAACATATTTGTCCTGTAATGGAAGTTCCATTTACAATTCTTCAATGCATCCAGAGACAATATCTGCACCTACAAAAACGTGTTCAGATCAACCCACAGTCCTAATACAGACACAGTAAAACAGAAACAAGAAACGTTTGTTATTTCTATTCCATCCCATGCCAGTAGCCCCTAAAAAATACTGGATCCAGGGGCAACATGAGAATTCCAGCCTAGCCCATATCACTGTGTGCATGAGGTTGATTATTCCAGGTATCCTCAGAGACAGCTGCCATGAATACCAATCATGTAGTGACAACCCAAGTTAAGTCTCTGACAGCAAATACTTCAATATAACAAAAAATGAGACATAATGAAACATTTGAGAAGACTGAGTTTGAACATAGGGCTGACAGTAAAAGTTTATAATGGAAGTAAATTACAAATCAGATTCAATGCATCGGAAATGTTAGAAGAGTTTTGAGAGAGAGAGAGAGAGAAGCTTCAGAATGTCCTTCTTCTGGGTCTGAATGCAATTTTATATTTGCTGTCACTTTCTCTTGTAAAAAAAAAAAAATCCCCACCCTTCAGACTTTCCAGCTTGGGCCAGGGTACCAGATTTTTCATTCTGAAGCCTTGATTCTTATTTTCTCATCTCTGTCTAAGCTTTGGCCTTCACTGCCACATCTACTTTATCATTTAAGAAGAAGTAGGCCACATACTACGATGTAGAGACTTATTGCCCTTTGCTGAGTCAGGAATTTTTGCACTGTGCTCCCTTGCCTGATATATATGTACTCTAAGCATACTGGGTCCATTACACTGAAGATAATACCAGAAGACAGTTGATTCAATTGACTGTGGGAATTCACTAGAAAGGTTGGAGAGCAATTTGAGGGGCTGACAGCAGTCTCTGTATCTAAGAGCTCAGCATGTAAGAGGGCTGAGATCCAACTGAAACACAGTGAGAGTATGACTGACCAAAGTTGGTTCATTGACCATGAGGACTGTACAGATTCTGCTACCCAGGAAGACATTACGGATAACAAGTTACGAATGTCACTATATGGCAGATTAATACCTCAAGAGGCATCTAAGAATATGCCTAAACTGTCAGCTGAACTGGTTGATCATGGCTGTGTACTTTGAACTTCATCAACTGCTGCTACTACATATAGTTGGTTACAAACTCAACAACATCATCTCTTTTGTTCACTAGTACCTGCATTACCTGACCCAACATGCAAAGAGCTGTTTGAAATAAAGGTTATGCTCAACCTGAGCAGTAGGCCTCCTAAATAAGAGTAGTGTAGTTGTAAGTGTTAACAACTGAAGAAATACCTTCATCCTGAGGGCTCTTGAGTCTTTATGATCACTTCACCAAGAGGCTGCATGTGGGTTTGAGAAGCAACAAAGACGGTTGACATCTGCAGTAACTCTGACCATTAAGGATATATCTAGAACCATCTCAGCAAAAACAGTGGTAATTTGTCCATCACAAAGGCTAGTAACTATTGAGTAAGATGAAAAATGATGATCACTGGTGACAAAGAAATGAGGCTGGATCATTTTCTGCAACAAGTTCTACAGTTCAAGCTATCTCACATGTTTTTTTCAGAATAAAAAAAAAAAAGAGAGAGAATTTGCAGAAAGAAGATTTATTTGAGGAAACAGAAGTTTCCTTTGTAAAAGCATCAGTGTTCCTATGAAAATTTTATCAGGAAGGGTAGGTAAGCACAGGGTATTTTTTTAGGTCACAGCCAGAGAAGGAGAGAGAGCCAAAAGACAGTGGTTGAGTCCTTGTGCAGATGAGGAATTAAAATGTGCATCTTTGATATTTTATGATCTTTTATGACCAAGTTTCCAACTCACTTTTCCTAACGATTTTTTAATATCTACACAGAGTGGAACACAGTAAAAAGAAGGAACTGACTTCTTAATGTCATTAGCTGAGTATTTTTCTGGGTTGATCCAGTTTTGCATCCTTATTCTGAACTGGGTGCAATCAGAAGACTTGACTCTTGCAGTTCTGGTTCTTGGTGTTTTGGGGAAATTCTGGTTCGCAGAATATTTTCTCAGGGGCAGCCAAAAGAGTAGTGGATTAATTATGAGCACCACTGCTTTCTCGTGGATAAAACGGGAACTGCACAAACAACATTTACAAACATAGTATTGTTAATTGCAAATTAACTTTCTCCTGAGCACTTTGATGTGAGCACATCCCAAAGGTGAGCTTTGAAGGCTCTGAGAAGCATGTCAAAATGACAATTTTTAATTCCTCTGTGGAAAACCTGCTTCTTAATCCCTGTAAATGTTAGCTAATGCCTATGTGAAACAGCAATAATACTGTTCTTATTTTAAGAGAAGACATGATACTTCTTTGTTCTCTCCTATCACATAAGCTGTACTTCTGTAACAGAGGGACTTGTGCTCCCACTCACATCCAAATGTTGAAGAAGGTGCAGTTTATAAATGGTGCCTGTCTTGGTTAGGTCCTTAAGCCAAATCTGCTTAGCTTGACCTAAATCCTTCATCATGAATCATTAGCTCAGATACACAAGTCTGCAGATGACAAAAAGAGAAAGTTTTTCCATTGTGTTGACTTGTAAAGCAAAGAATGAGAGAGAATAACTGCATCTCTGTCTCCAGGCAGGCAAAAATCAGGTCCCTGATGTCACCAAAGACTGGAGATATGTGTTTCACATCATGGTAACTTGAGGTGTCCATTCCAACTCTTCAGCATGATCCTCTGAGGACTATTTAATCTCTTATGCTGACACTGACACTTCCCTCTTTGGTGACTTGCTCACAGGCAAATGATTTACGGTCTCACCTTCTCTTCAGCAGCTAGAGTTCATCATCCCTGCAATTTATTTCATCCTCGTTAGTATTACCTTTTGCTGACCTTGGAGATATAAATTTGATATGGCTGCAGGAAGATGTTATGTCCTTAATATGATAAAATCTTGGTCAAAGCTTATCAGCTATTAAAGATATTAAGTCTTCCTCAAGCTGCTTGCTATGCTCCATGCATAATATTCCCCCAGAGCTTGGTCTTCAGACCAGGAGTGAAAATATTCTCTATTGACACCAGAGTCAGCCTGTTTCCTCTCATTGCTGTGGTGGATGCCAAGAATCCTTTATTCAGACAAGTATATTTCTTTCCCCTTTGATACCTTTGGGCTCTGTCTTCATAAACTATGGAAGTAAAATGTGTCTCAATCCTCGGAAAAGGTTTAAAAGAGAAATTCATGAAGTGTTTCTGGTGGCTTATCTTCATTTATTACCCAAAAGGAAAGTTGACTCCATGACAAGTAATTGCAGAATGGGCCATAGCTGAGCAGAGGTACGTGAGCTGTGCAGGTCTCTTCTTGTGAGCATCCCTTCCCTCAACTCTTCAGCTGCAGGAAGCACTAGGAAGTTGCAGATGCCACCTCACTTTCTTGCCTACAAACCAAGGATGCCAGGTGAGCATGTCTCTCCTCTCTCTGATTCCTCTGACAGGAGGAGCTGCCATGTGTCTATTGGTCTCTCCACTTCTGTTGTTGGGTCTGTTGACTTTTTCAGCACTGAATATGGTTAACTTGAACTGTAAGCCTTTACTTTTGTGGCAAGGCAAATGTTTCTGAGGATATTGATGTTTAGTGTCTTGTTAGAATAATGAATGTGATACGCAGTGGGAGATAGGTTAGGCAAAGGGATTAGTTTTGTTAGTCTGAGGAAGGCAAAGGAAACTTCAAGTGTGTTGCCCCTCACACTGATAAATTTTCCAGTCTGTTATCTTTCAGTACACATTATGAATTATTTTTTACCATTCTTAAAGAGACTGTCCTTTGAAAGTCTGCCCCTCTGTACATATTCCAGGAAATGGATAACTTAGAATTCATAAGATCCTTGTATCCTATAAATACAAATTCTGTATGACATAAAAGGTCCTGACTGGGTATTCACATAAAGCCCAGTTCTGCCTTTTGGCACCTCTACATAGTAGTTTACATTAATGGCAATGTAAGCCCTTCACATCCATTCAAGACCTTAATATAGCCCTAGGTAGTATCACATCACTTCATGGTAAATTATTTCTGTCTTTTAAAGCACAGAGCAAATCGTAGGTAAATTATTAATAATAATACTTAGATCTTATCTTCAAAGCACTTTACTAACATTAATTAATTCCTGCACTCCTCTGAGGTAGGTAGCTGCATTATTACTTACATTCTTTACAAAAGGGGGAAATTAAGACAAAGACAGGAAGAGATTTGCCTGCAGCTGCTGCTGGCTATAAGATGCAGACTTCCAGATGCAGGAAAAGAAGCATCCAGGACCAGCTAAAACACTTCCTTCCCCCAGCTATGTGCTGCGTTTTAATACTGGAGGTCACTGTTTCTGCAGCAGACTGGGGATGGGGTGCAAGGTGAGGTCCTGCCCCATCCCCCTCTTTTTGAAGACTGGCACCTTTATTTAAAACTAACAGTGATGTGTTTGGGGAGAGGGGGCAGGGAAATGGAGAGGACAAGACAGCTGGAGCTGCCTAGTTTTAACCCATTACAGCTAGATTTATTGGAAGTCACTGACTTGCACCTTCAATTTCAAATCTGGAAGTAGAATTAAGTCCAAAAAATGAAAAAATATTGGACTTTCAAGGAGAATTCATTTGGATATTTTTTAACCTTTCAATATTTCTTATCTGACTTTCAAAAATCATTCTGAATTTCATGTAGGCATTCTTATTGTTTTATATTACTAGCACCATATAACAACTGTTCCTAGTAACAGTTTATTAGTATATATTGATATTTATTTATCGGTATATTTATTTATCGGTGTATTTATTGGTATACTAGAGTATGATACCAACCAGTCATTGAAATACCCTGACATTGGCCAGTTACTTTTTAAGTGACTAAGGGCAATTACTACACTGAGCTAATTAGAATGTCTTATCTCTTTTTGTGAATCACACTGACTCCTGGTTTCATTGATATCCACCAGATTGCTTTATTGTGCTAAAATTAAAATAAGAACATGTCAACAGTGATTTCATGAAAGAATGCATACACAATCAAAGCAGAAATATGGAAAATGCACAGAAGGGTAGTACAGATACAATTTTCAAGTTTCAAACTGAAATTTTGTAATGGGGTCCTAATTTTGTAAATGGGATCCTAAATACCTTTTTGTTTTAAAAATATTTTCTCCTACAGGAATTCCATAGACCTTGACACAATTTAAAAAATAAAAAATGAGCTTAATAAAAATACTTTTTTTTTTTTTTTAATGAAGTCTGTCTGATAAATGTTATCTAATCAGCCTGACTAAGGATAGCTGCCAGAATCCTGCTCACACCTCTACAACAAGGTTTGTTCTCTTTTAAAATTACATGGCCCTGTATCACCTCCTCCTGTAATGAAGGCTCTATTAAACAGCCTCAGGAAAGGAAATCTACACATCAGTGGCCTCAGAGAATTGTAATATGTCTGCAGCTCAGAGCTAATCTACTGATGGGACCAGATTTATCCCCTAAAATTAACCTTTTGGCAGGTGCAGCAGAACTGGTGTGTTCTGCAGTCAGAAGTGTTGCTGCACTCTCTTCTTTCTCTGGTCCAGTCCACTTATATCCAGACTATGATCTGGAGATTTAATCTAATTCTATCCTTTGAAGGGAAAAAAAAAAAAAAAAGCCTCGGCCAACTTCAGTGGCACAGTTAAGTGCCTAAATTTGGGGCAGGTTCGCTGTAGTAACTGTGCAACTGAAGCTGTTCAATTCCTGGCTGTGACCATGGGAGAAATTTGGAAAATCTTCCCTGAACTAGTAATGGATGTGGCCCACCTGTGTAAAGGGATCAGAAAAATGTTCCAGAGAGTCTAATTGCTGATAGATATCTGCTAATTAGTTGTGTTTCTGAGGGTCAGCAAACTCAGCCAAAATCGCTGGAGAGGTTCCCACTGAAACAGCAATAATTAGGGATCGAGGGATTAGCTTTTTTCAGGTATTATTGCTTGATGCAGTGTGATCTGTTAGCTGTTCCAACTCTAATTAGGGAAAGCACTGAGCATATGCCTAAATCCATCCCTGTCCAGGTCAGGCTTCAGTCTGTGCCCCAGAAGTGAAGGGCTATCTGCTTGGAGGGAGGGACAACAAGCAGATACAGACTGGTAACAGTTGGAGAGATACCCCTCACCTTCAGGGCCCCTGGTCCTGACAGCATCCCAGGGCTGGAGTCTGATCTCTTTCAGCTGAAGAAATCCATGGATCTGGGACCAGGTTAGGCCAGCTTCTGTCCCATCTACCTGAGCCCCCAAACAGCCCAGTACAAAATAAACAGAGTTGTGATTGATCCTTTATTAGTTGCTCCAGTACCTATTACACTGGAGTCCAGACTACAAGCAATGAAGACAAGATAGCCCTGCTGTTATTCTAAGAATTTCCGTTTCCGTTTCCGTTTCCTTTTCCTTTTCCTTTTCCTTTTCCTTTTCCTTTTCCTTTTCCTTTTCCTTTTCCTTTTCCTTTTCCTTTTCCTTTTCCTTTTCCTTTTCCTTTCTTTTCCTTTTCCTTTTCCTTTTCCTTTTTATTTCCTTTTTCTTCTTCCTCTTCTTCTTCTTCTTCTTCTTCTTCTTCTTCTTCCTCTTCTTCTTCTTCTTCTTCTTTCTTTTTCTTTTTCTTTTTCTTTTTCTTTTTCTTTTTCTTTTTCTTTTTCTTTTTCTTTTTCTTTTTCTTTTTCTTTTTCTTTTTCTTTTTCTTTTTCTTTTTCTTTCTTTTTCTTTTTCTTTTTCTTTTTCTTTTTCTTTTTCTTTTTCTTTTTCTTTTTCTTTTTCTTTTTCTTTTTCTTTTTCTTTTTCTTTTTCTTTTTCTTTTTCTTTTTCTTTTTCTTTTTCTTTTTCTTTTTCTTTTTCTTTTTCTTTTTCTTTTTCTTTTTCTTTTTCTTTTTCTTTTTCTTTTTCTTTTTCTTTTTCTTTCTTTTTCTTTTTCTTTTTCTTTTTCTTTTTTTTTCTTTTTCTTTTTCTTTTTCTTTTTCTTTCTTCTTCTTCTTCTTCTTCTTCTTCTTCTTCTTCTTCTTCTTCTTCTTCTTCTTCTTCTTCTTCTTCTTCTTCTTCTTCTTCTTCTTCTTCTTCTTCCTTTTCCTTCTCCTTCTCCTCCTCCTCCTCTTCCTCTTCCTCTTCCTCTTCCTCTTCCTCTTCCTCTTCCTCTTCCTCTTCCTCTTCCTCTTCCTCTTCCTCTTCCTCTTCCTCTTCCTCTTCCTCTTCCTCTTCCTCTTCCTCTTCCTCTTCCTCTTCCTCTTCCTCTTCCTTTTTTTTTCTTTTTTTCCCTTTCCCTTTCCCTTTCCCTTTCCCTTTCATTTTTATGCACTGGGAGACCTTCCCAGACTTTTTATTTTTTCATTTTAAAGGGAGAACATGTGGCTGTGGACCTGCATATACATTCAGTCCTTATAACTGCCATTGGGAAACAGCCAGGAAAAAAATATATATATATATTTTTAAAAAGTTTATTTTCTTCACACTCTCAAGCACACTTCAAAAAGTATTTTTATGTGACAGGATTTAGGACTGTTTAAAGCTAGCAGCTACTGGCTGTCAAAAAGGGTAGTGAAATTTCAGTTCCCCCTTGTGCCCTGCTAGTACCTCAGCTGCAGCTCTGGGAGGGCAGCAGTCGACACAAGACACTTTATGTCTGTGTCTAGGTAGGTGATTCAAACAGTAAATGAATATAGTTTTGGTGTCACTGTCTTTCACCAGCTCTAAAGTTTAGTTTCATTTTGCCTCTTTTGATGTTGTGTATCACCAATCACATCATCATTGCCACCTTTCCAAGACTCTTTAAGAAGGAGAATATCATATGTTATGTTTGCTCGGTGATTGCACAAATGGGATGATTAAATGCCACTTCTAATATTGAGGCTGGATTGTTTAGCTCAGGGCTTCTCATAATAACACCAGCTGAAATGAAAATCAAACTTGGTAATGTGTACTTCTGCATTTATTTTTGTTTGCCCAACAGCTTTAAGACTGTGTACAAAATCCATACCGAATCATATTTACTTCTCTGCGGTTGCTGAGCCTCCAAGGAGTGTGACAGATCCTCGCCAGACAACCCAAAAGCCTGACTAGCTGTCCACCTACGTACTTTAAAATTTTTACAGGGAGGAATAAAGAAAAAAAGACATCCATCTATATTGAAGTTGAGGCTATGTAAAAAGCTTTATGAATCTGTGTAGCTATCCCTCAGAGTCACTTCAAATTTAGTAGTACCCAAGGTATTAAAAGGCATATTGGTACTTTCAGTCTCAAACAAGGCAGCGAAAGATAAATTGCTGAGATGTGAATCCGTATAATCTCCATTTGATACCCAGCATGTGGGCTGCTCTTGCATGGAATTGCAAAGAGAAATAGCATTCACATGAGAGAAAGAAGTAGAAGCACAGGGTACAAGGAGAGGAAAACATCATCCCCAGCCATGCTTCAGCCTTCTGTTTATATTTTGGGGGTCCATATACATGTGGGAGTAAGTTTGCCTGGAAAAGGCCCTATTCTTGACCAGCTCCATCTGCATAACAGCTTCCAAGCAGAGCTGTTGTTGGCTTTCCCATGTTGTAAGCCATGGTCAGAACTCCCATTTGTCTCCTGTTCCCCATCTCAGTCCAGGCTTGAGCACCCTGCCTCTTGCACAAGCAGCAAAAACCTCTCAAGTCAGTTGTCCTTCAACAGACTGGAGTCCCATGGAGTGGGAGAGGGAAAAGAGGTGGCAAGACCAGGCTCATGAATTGCTTCAATGCAGCTGAGATAAGATTGGGTAAAATAGCAGGGTGTGTGGAGCCAAAGCCCTGGGCTCGAGCCTAGGATGAAAATACAGTGTAAATATAACCATTCAGAGCTGCTGAGCATCTGGTTTGCTTGGGAAATGCCAACGGCACTGCTCTGCACAATACACAAAATCTCTGAGTGCAAGTATTGGAAACATTTCAGGGGCATTAGCGTAGAGCTGTGCTCATGCTGAAAAAGCTGGGGAAATTAGGTCAAGTAGAGCTCTTGGTGAAATAAGTAAACTGCATCTGGTGTCAAAGCCAGTACAGGCACCTCCTAACTATGCCATACTTCAGTGCTACACAGAAGTTTTGATGTTTTGTCGCCTCATCCAAGATACAGCCTCACACTAGCAGCTCACCAAACCTCAAAAGATCAGGGCAGCAAAGAATGACACCCCTTGAAGCCATCCTTTTGAAGTCATCCTATAATCTACAGGACTTACATCAGCGAGTGTTATAAAGTGCTCTTATAATTGATTACGACTAACAGAGCCACTCAGAGTCTATCAGTTATCTACACTAAAATATTTATTCAAGTATGTGTGACCAGGGATCACTAGTCCTTTCCACACAAGCTTGAATTCAATGTTTTTTTCAGGGGTACTCTATAAAGGTTAAAAAAAGAAAAGGTAGATTATTCCCACTAGTCCTATTTTAAGGGAGGAAAATGAGACAAAGATTGATGACGTGCCTTTGAGCAGGTCACTCTGCAGGCCAGTGACAGAGCTGAAAGTAAAGCTGTGATCTCCTGAGTCCCAGTCAGATCTGTCAAATCACAGTATCACAAAGTACAAGGCAAAGTATTCATCTATTCATCTTGTTTTAACTAGGAAGACACACTTAAGTCAAATGGCCAAGCACTCTGTCTTGACAGGAAAAAAAAAAAAAAAAAAAAAAAGGAAAATAAAACTTGCTTCAAAGCCTAAAAGAAGAGAAGAAGAAAACTATCATATAATAATAAAAAAAATAATAATTAAATTTCCCAGAAGGTTTGTTTTTCCTTTCCTTTCCTTTCCTTTCCTTTCCTTTCCTTTCCTTTCCTTTCCTTTCCTTTCCTTTCCTTTCCTTTCCTTTCCTTTCCTTTCCTTTCCTTTCCTTTCCTTTCCTTTCCTTTCCTTTCCTTTCCTTTCCTTTCCTTTCCTTTCCTTTCCTTTCCTTTCCTTTCCTTTCCTTTCCTTTCCTTTCCTTTCCTTTCCTTTCCTTTCCTTTCCTTTCCTTTCCTTTCCTTTCCTTTCCTTTCCTTTCCCTTCCTGTTTTTTTTTTTTTTCTGATCTCTTTTCTGTTCTGTTCTTTTCTGTTCTGTTCTTTCAAAATGCTATCTTCAATCATGTCTGGGTCTTTTCACCACCATAAAACCATTCTGATCAGAAAGACAATAAAGCCACCTTCTTTTGGTTTATTTGCTCTTCTCTTCTGGCTTGACAGGGTGCATTGAGCTACATGATAAACATTTACAGCTGACATTAGAAAAGAAATGAGGACTGTAATAGAGTCTCACTTTTTGTCTTTTGCTCACATTTAAGGCTGCTGCAAATATAATCCAAGCTGCAGGAAATATAAATTGGGGTACTTTGGTTTAAAGCAACCAATCCACCTTTGTTTGGTCTCTAGCTAAGGTCACCAGCGTACTGTACCTCCAGAAATACAGAATCTCTCACCTTCATTCCCAATGGGATAAGAGAGACCCTGTAGGCAATGAGTAAAGTGGTGGGAGATGTCCAGTTCCTACCTCCAGTACATACTAACTCTATTCTTCATTTCTCCCACTGTTATTGCCACCAACTCATTGCCAACTTGACATTTCTCAAGTTTCTGAATTGTCCTCTATTTCTGGGTTTTGCTTCACAGCAGCCTCCGATGTAAAAGGGAATTAACAATGACAGTCCTGTGACATTTACAGCTGATATCAACTCCTGTGTTGTAAACACCAGAGAGGACAAGCAATGACAGAAGAGAATGAGGACAGGGGCTGGCAGTGGTTTTTGAATAGCATCTGGCAAAGAGTCAGTGACAGTTTTCCTGACACTCAGCACCTATTATCAACTCCTTCTTCAGCTCCTAGTGGGTGTGAAGGGTCAGGTAATGAAGAGAGGGGGGAAAACACAGCCAGGCCAAACTGTGAAAGCAGTTTCTGTAGCTTCAAAATAGATTTTGTTCTGAAACGATAATGATTACGTCTAGCAGTTTATAAAACTGGAAAAGGGAACTGAGTCATCACCAAGCATGTCCCTAAGCTTTGGGAAAGAAGCTTCATTCAAAGTGGTTTTCTTTTCCTTTCTTATTGCTGTGGGATTAGGTGCCTTAGTATTTGCCAAGGAAGAATGAGAAGCATAGTCAAAAAATAACACAATTAAATCTGACCTGGGGAAATTCAGGTGATGATGGTAGGGCAGAGAATCATCTGGGATGTGGGAGAAGTATTGCAGACAAGAAATCAGGGAAACAATAATGCCAAATGAAGTTTAGAAGGGACAGTGGAAGAGGGTGCAGTGAGCATGCTGGAGCAGGGGCATTTAAAAGTGCTGATGGAGAAGTGGGAAATGACCCTGTAGTGAGACCAGGTCTGGTTCTGTTAAAAGATGACTTCTGCTGGTCACCATGTTAACTAGGCAACTAGGCAACTTTTCCCAGACGACAGTGCTCTGTTGTGCTCTGTTTCAAAAACTGTCTGCACCCAGTTTTGGATACTACATTAATTTTTAGAGATCATTTCTGTCACGCAATAGTAGTTTTGGAAAGTCTGGTCTGACCATGAAGGAACTGTATGATATATTGATAGCAAAAATAAAATAAATAAAATAAAATAAAATAAAATAAAATAAAATAAAATAAAATATAATAAAATAAAATAATAAAATAAAATAAAATAAAATAAAATAAAATAAAATAAAATAAAATAAAATAAAATAAAATAAAATAAAATAAAATAAAATAAAATAAAATAAAATCTCTCAAAGATGAGAAAAGTAGCAAATATCTGAGAAGGGATGGAAGATCACACATGAAAATCAAGGTCTCCTTATCATTAGTGTGCCCTAGAAGAAAGAAGGAAGAAATTGTAGCTGGACTGAAGAGCAGGGAGATTACATTATGATTTTTTATTTTTTATTTTTAATTACGAGGAAATGACGAGGAAAATGGTAGAAATCCTACCATATGGAACTACTTGAATTAAGTATTACTTAATGAACCAAGAACAATCCAACTTCAGTAAGATGTACTGAGTAACCTATTTAGTCACTTACATCTGTCTTTTACAAACTGCTTGAACAGATATGTTTGTTCTTTATCCTCTTGGCTCTACAGAATCAGATCTCTATCTCTTTTAAACTGCTGTAGTTTTATTGACTTCAGTGAAACTAGGCCAATTTTTACCATCTGTATTGCCCCATAACTACTTTTGAAAAAGGACTTCTTGCCTTAAAGAAAAACAAACAAACAAACAAACAACAAAAAAAACCACCCAAAACTTACTCTCTTCATCCCTTTTCATACAACCCAGTATTAGTTTCTGAAAGTACTTTTCATCGTATGTGTATTAAATTCATTTGCTGCTCTCACCTTCATAAGGAGCAAAAATGAGAAACAGGTCTGCATATACACAGTTTAATCAGTGTTGCAACCCACAGGGCACAGCCAAGAGCAGAAAAATAGCAGAATCCCATCCTGGCTTTTGTGAAGACAGAGAGGGGACAAAGATGCTCTGAGACACATGTCTGAGACAGCAGCAATGTGAGAGGCTGCTATCAGGTGTATTTGTAGCTGTAGGTGGTTGAATGATGGGTGAAGTTTACCAATTAACTTTGCAAGTGTCTTGATCTTTATTTTAATTACAAACCAGCAGCTATAATCCACCTGTTCACTTGTTTTCTTTTAAACCCGAGTGGCAGGGCAATGGGCTGTGGTCAGTACTGAGACAAGAATGTGCAGACTTCAGGCAGAAAGCAAGAGAAGGAAGGGCTCTGCAGGGCACTCTTTCTGCAACACCAGAGGTAGGTGTAAGGACAAACTGCTCAGCAGAAACCTGTGTTTAAATCTGGGAATGGTTAAAATCCATCAGTGCCTTGGATTGTATTAAATGTACATGATTTAGAAATATAGCCCTCTTGGCATAAAACATCACTGAGAAATTTAAATAAGGAGAGTCCAAAGGCATTCTTAAAGTCAAAGTATTTAAAGTCCTGAAGACAACTTCCCCATGGTGAGTAATACTTGAAGAGCTGCTCTGACATCTTTTCTAACTCCCCCAAATTTCCAAGTTTTATGCTGTGAACTTATCTTTTTGGAAAGCCTTGCTGGGCAAAGACACTCTGCAAACTGTGCGAAATGACCCCTGCCAGCCTCAGACAGCACAAAGAAAGCTACACCATCAGTAGTGAGGCATACTTTGAGTTCCTACATACTGAACCAGCTAGCATTACCCTCTCCTCTAGAAAGCAAAAGGAGGGGGAAGTAAATGGGAGGAAGCAGAAATATCTCTCTTACTGAAAAAGAAGCATTAGAAGAGATTTCAAAACCTCCTTAGAGCAGCAAAAGAACCTCTTTGAAATTTCAGAGCAGACATGTCTTTAGGCTGGCACCTGCTATTTACATGTAGTACCTGCACATCCTATTAATGCAGATAGTAGAAATTCTGTGTACAATATTTTACCATGAAGCAAGACAGGCAGCAAGCTTGAAATTCTTTGAGCTGGCCATAAAAGTGGAAAATTGGCAGCTGGAAATAAAGCATTTCCATAACCGCATCACTGCGCGCAGAGAATGGTTGACTCTTTGTCCAACTTAGGAGACAAAGATAATATTCACCACAGTAATCCCAATGTTGTGGAGCTCAGGGCACTGTTAGGCTTCTCCATGGGAGTCACAAACAGCAAAGGGAACCTACACATGGCATCAAACATGCAGAAGGAATAAGAAATTGCAAAGGTAATTCAGAACAGTACGCTCAGGGTCTTGCCTTCTTCCACCCAAACCTTTCCTTCCTATGCTATCTCTTCTGAATCATAAGAACTCCAAAGAAAAACCTCTTGTTGTATCTGCCTGTAGAATTGATTCCATTGGTTTGGGGATTCTTAAACACAATAAGAAAATCTTTTTTACTGCACTTATTTTAATAAAGAGGCCAAATGTTGCATGGACTCCCACGTTTTCATTTTTCCACTTGCTCTCTGATGGGCAATAGAATATGAGAAGAGACAGAAGTTTCTACTCTCTTCTGTAGATAAACAACTTCAGTACTCCAGCGCTATCAAAACAGTACCTTCCATGCAAAGTGAATTCACAAGTCCATAACGTTTAAATTTTTATATCCATTTTGTAGTCAGTTTTAGAGATGGCAAGATTATAGAGAGGAAGCAAATGAAACTGTATTTTTAAAAGAGGGTCCATATTAATTCCAGTTGACATCCCATCCTACCCTTCCCTAACCTCTTGAGCTCTGAACACACTCCCAGCACCTCTGCAAGACCAATATCCTCAGGCACACAGTCTTTTTCCTGCATCACTGCAATTCAAATGATTTGGAGGGTGTCATGTGTTGGGAGGGTATCCAGAGAAGGGCTACGGAGCTGGTGAAGGGCGTGGAGCACGAGTCCTATGAGGAGCGGCTGAGGGAACTGGGGTTGTTTAGTCTGGAGAAGAGGAGGCTCAGGGGAGACCTTATTACTCTCTACAACTACCTGAAAGGAAGGTGTGGAGAGCTGGGGGTTGGCCTCTTCTCACAAATAACTAGTGATAGGACTAGAGAGAATGGCCTCAAGTTGCTCCAGGGAAGGTTTAGGTTGGAAATGAGGAGACATTTCTTCTCAGAAAGAGCAGTCAGGCATTGGAACGTGTTGCCCAGGGAGGTGGTGGAGTCACCGTCCCTGGGGGCGTTCAAGGAAAGGTTGGACGTGGTGCTTAGGGACATGGTTTATTGAGTGATACTGGTGATAGGGGGATGGTTGGACCAGATGATCTTGGAGGTCTTTTCCAACCCTACTGGTTCTATGGTTCTACGATTCTATCTATGATCAGACACTAATGCTTGAGGAATTTCACACCTGAGTCCTCCCCTGTGCGGCAGAAGGCAGAAGCCCTGTGGTGCAAGCACAGGGATGGGGCTGGGAGGTCTCTCAAGGGTGCCTCTCGGCAGCCTGCAGATACTGCTCAGGCCTTTGGCTCTCCCCAGCTACAACAGAGCAGACCAATGTTGCACTCCAAAAGTTTAAAAACCTGTGCTGCAAAATGTTCAGTTATTAGGTTGTTTCTACCCTCTAAAGTGTGAGAACTTGATCCCAGACCTGAGCCCGGCTGCTCCATGATTCACCTCTCCCAGGATTCACGGTCCACTTTTCCTTTCCAGGTTTTGCTGTGCAAGTTCAGATACACAAGCCTATGCCAGGTCAAGCAAGTGAACTCAGCAATCTCACATGGGCTCTCAGCTGCAAACTTTACAGTAATGTGCACATCTCTTATTCTCCTGCCTCCACGGATGAAATTAATGCACCATTTAAAGTTCTCACTGGGCTTATGGCCAAACAGGCTTGAACAGCCACATTGTCAGATGTATGAGTCTCTCTTCTTTTTTCTCCTAGGTCATTGCAAGCGGGGGATTAGGCTGACTTGTAGGTGCAGTCATTTAAATGACTCCCTTCCCCAGTTCCTCCCTGCTGGCAGGTTTTAAGCCCTTGCTGCACATTCAGTGTCCCTCCCCAGGTAGCCAGGATGACCTCTGGGAAGGTCAGTTTGCAACTGGGGCTGGCTGTGAGTAAGTTAAACAGACCAAGAGGGAGGTGTCCAGGTCTGGCTGTGACTCTGAGGCAGGAACCAGTAAGGAGTTCTAGCACCAGGACTGAAGGGAAAATGAAATCTACTTTAAGCTGGTGTTTTAACCTCCTATTCTTTGAATTGATGTGCATTTTAGTCAAGCTGAAATTATAAGTCATGTGGAAGGGGAAGGGGGAGGGATTATTTATTTACTTAAAGACACGACGAGACATCTGCAGGGTTTTCTGACTGCACTGTCGTGTGGGGGTTGTGTCTACGATGTAGTATGTTGGGAAAGAGGGCTCCTGGAAGAGGACACAATGCAGCCTTCATTACCACCCAGACATAACCTGGAAGAATAGATTACTGTAGTACTGTAGGCACGTGTGTTTGAACACTTGGGTGCACTGCACTGCAGAACTTTTTGTTGTCAAATCTCACTATTGTTCATTTGTTTTTCTTCTATTTTAATGTGAGACTCTCTGCTTTCTCCCAGTGAGCCAAGCGTGAGGACAAAATTGGGATCTCCCATAACAAAAATCATGAGTGAATTGAGTAGGAGCTAGCTTGCCTCTGAGGTTAATGTTACTCTTCTATTTAGGTCACTCTGTGGAAAAAGACAAAGACCTTTCAACATGCAGTAACAATACTGATTAACCAGCTTGGGGATCCAATTCTTCAGGCTTCTTTTTCCCTTTAAAAGCAGTCCTTGCTCACTCAGACAGTCTAATGGAAGTTGAGTGCTCCCTGGGAAAGCAGTGCCCACATGCTGCAGCATCATCTTCATCGCTGTCGGTGCACCATGGAAATCCAACCAGCACCTACCTTTTACCAGTAGGGTGGGCTTTTCTCTTTGCTCTGTTCCCCACTTTTTCACCTCTCTTTCAAATGCTTCTTTCTAATCTGGAAAAACAAAGCTGTCCTGTGCCAAATGCTCAGTATTGCACACTGACTGGTGGAGCAGTTAACACGCCAGGCTATAATTAGACAGCCTTCAAAGCCTTGCTTTTCCTTCTGTTCCTTTTCCACCCCTTTCTGATAAACCCACTCTCTCCTTTCTCACTGAGGGGGATCCGGAGCTGTCCTCCAGGCATGCATTACTCCCCATTACTGTCAGTGGGAGTCACAAGAGCACATTAGGGGAGGAACAAACCCTTAAGGGAAAGAAACCTCTGACGAAATCCAGCCACCCCATGCTAGGGCTCTGTATGAATTCTAAGCACTCTGATCTAAAGGAAATGAGGGCATATTTGCCCAAGAACTTCTCTGAAGTACAGAAATGTCTGTTTTACTCTGTTGGTTCTGTACACGATGAAAACTTCAGATAAGGCTTGCTTATGAGCAGTATCTAGTAAAATGGCATCCTTATCCTATTCCTGCTAATACAGCACAGGTAGTAAAAGATGTGGTTCATCCCTTTCCTGGGGCTTTGTTTTATTAACAAATTTAAATAATAGTTGAACTCATAATCTGAACCACCTTGCAGTCTCATCTGTTCCTATGGTTACCCTAATAGGCCCTGTGTGTACTAGACTCTATTTTCCTTTACCCAGACAACTCTTTCCCTCTGCTATAGTCACATTTAAATGCCCTAGTCCCATTAAGTCAGCAAGTGGTAGGCTGTGGCCTTTTCCTGCTTTGACTCCAACACCTGATGGAGCTCAGGTCACAGAAGACTATGAAACAAGCTGGCACTACACTAATGGAGAAATATATATAGTTATGGTCAAAGCAATAGTCCATTGGATTTTCTAGTTCATTTTGGTACAAGAAAAAGCTGCTTAAAATGAATATAAGGGGTGACTTTCATACGGTTCATGGAAAAAAGCATACGAAGTAGCTGGCACAGGGATCCCAAGAAGCACCACTTATGTATCAGTGAATTATTTTGTGTCACCAAAATGATGCTGGAATTTGGAGATGGGGTTTTGAAGCACATTCTGCACACCTGAGCTCCCTCAAGTCATCTGAAAGTGCCAGAGCTCTGCAGGAGCATGACCATACAGCAAGGGGGAAGAGTGGTTCAGGGAAGGATAATGCTGGTTTCCCATTTTCTTTCACAAAAAAAAAGGAAACAAACTTTATAACTTCTTACACCTACCTTACACCTATCATATACCTAAAGTACTTTAAACCTACTTCTGCAAACTTCTCGCTTAAGGTCTCCTACATGAGACAAATAGGCCTTTCAGTTTTAAAACAGTAAGGAGAAATTATCCATGAAAGAAGCACTCAGACTTCCAACCTAAGAGACAGGAAAGCTCTCTTTTCATTGTATTTGCCATTTCTTAAAAGGAGAAATCCCGTTTCTCCTGTGTGGAAGACCAAGTCTAAGTTCTGCACCCTAGTGAGCAGGTTAAACGTAGCCAGACTTCTGTAGGCAACAGCGGCCTAATTAGCATCCTAATTTGTGTCTAAGTGAAACATTAATTTTCTATATTTCTCCATGTTACTATCTGAACACTGAACCAAACCCACCCTCTAGTTACTGCTGGTTCCCAATTAATGGAAGAGTAACAACCTCCATATGGAATGACATGGAAACAGGGGCTCCCAGTACCCTGGCATGAAGAGGACAAGCAATGAACCTCATTAGTTAAACCACACATTAGTCAGCATTCAACCTCGTGCAAGGGCCAAAGTGAACCAACTCCATAGCCTCTCTTCTTCTGAGAGGGAGATCAGACAGCCCTTTGTGGGTCTCCTTACTGCATTGCATCACTGCTGTCTTATGCTGGAGAAAAACAAGGGTAACCCTCCCGTCTTCTTTGGAGTTCTTCCAGATTTACATCACACAACTTCAGATTTCAGCACTCATTTTCTGGATTAAATGGAACAACGCTTCTGATATTTGTTTGTTTCTTTCATTAGAAGAGGATAGCTTTGTTGTGTAATTAACATGCCAGTAATTAAGGATTCCAAGATGATGTACTAATTTCTCTCTCACACACACACACTGTTTCAAAATGTTATCAGCAGTAATTGCATTAACATCTTTTCTTTTCCTCTTCCCTTTGGGAGTTTATTAGGCTTTCATTTAGTCTTTCTCTCATTTCACAAATATACACACATTTTCTTTGCTCCTCTGAAAATTTGCTACAGACTTGAAAACTTTACAGAGCTTAAAACACACAATCCCAAACCCCGTGCAAACACAGGGGAATCTTAGTGCCCTTCAGTTTTGGAAACTTTTTTAAAGAGAAGGTGAAAACTTGAAAGTGACACTTTTCTACACGCTCCCCCTCCCACCCAGCCATGGATAGGGGTCTAGATAATTCTTGTGATAAAAGGATCGTTCATGTAGAGACAATAAGATGGCTGAAACCAAGATGGATTCAAGACTGTGAATTACTACTATGGAACTCAAAGAAAGTCTTAAAGTTATGCTAAGGACAGTTTATTACTCACTGAGCACTTCTTTTTAGTGACCTAAACTCAAGCTATAGAAGATTATAAAACACTCTTTTTTTTTTTTAATTTTCTATTGTGATAAAAAGCATAAACCAGGATAAGACAGCAGAGGATGGTTCATTTTATTTTTTATTCTTTTTATTTCTCTCATTTCCTTGTCTTTTTAAAATATTTTGTTCCAAGATAAAAGGTTCAGTGCTGTGGCTGAAAGTTAGTATGCAGAACTTAGTCTAATTTACCAGTGGGTTAAAAACCTGAACCAAAACCTGGGGATTTTTGCATTCAACCTTAGAGCAGTAGTCTCCCAACCTTGGTGCCTAGGCAACAGCAATGCTGCAATAGTTATAAGTCACAAGCATTTTGTTCTCTTTGATGGCTCCAGCTTTCTCTTTTCAGCTTTAACACATGCCTCGGAAATCTGGGTTCAAGATCCAGCCCTGGTAAATCTTTGATTGTAAAAGGCTGACCAGTTGTGCAGCCTACTCTAAGCTCATGAAGCTGTATCCTCACTGCTTCTTGCATTTTTAATATGTGTTAGTTACTTAAAATATAGTTCTAGTTTACAAGCTTGAAATATTAATGTTTAGTTTTGCCCTGTTGGCCTTGCTTTTTTTGGGGGGGAGGGAGAAGATAGCTGTAAAGAGTGACAAACTTGATCCAGGCATTGAATCATAATCCTGACTCAGGTATTGACCTTGACCTGCAACTTCAGCTAGTCCAAAGACAATTCCCAGTTCATGCTTGAAACTGAAATAATAGCTACCCATTAATCACTGTATCCTGACAAGAGTACTCATTCTTTTTTTCCTATCCCTTCACTTTCTGCTGCATTTTATCTTTCATCTGCATTTATTTGCCTGTCTCCCTTTGTCTGGGGAAAACAAATTTGCTGAAATCTACGACCATAGTTGTAAAATCAGAGTGTTTGGTTGCAAGCCAACTTGAAGCTGCTTAAATGATAAAAAGGGCTGGGAAGAAACAACTAGGTTTGTAACTCCCCAATGTGCATAACCTTAAAAAAGAGTAAATCTGCATTTTTCCTCTTCTGTTACTTTGAATTGAGCCTTAGACCACAAAAGTGATTCCTGCTTATGTTCCAGGTCAGAAGAAAAGAAGGAAGAGCATCCAAAGGCTTGCTGCCACTGCCAGAGTAAACCCAAGACTCTGTTTCTGGGAAATGAGATTTTGCTGGATGGCTAGAAGGATAAACTTGAGGCAGCTGCAGCTTTAGATCTTTGCTGAGAATGCCTACCCTGTACAATCTGGTGGAACATAGACTTATCCAAGCTATTTCAGGGTTGGAAATGGTCCAAATGTGGTAACACAGAGCTCCAGGCAGGCTAATGCATCCTATATGTTGTGTGTGCACTTGAGGTAGGAAATAATTCATGCCGTGGTAAACTTGCATTACACAAATATTTATGCAAACTATTTCAAGTGCTTGGGCAGTAATAAATTGCTATCATTTGGTCTGTTAGAGGCTGATGAACAGCCTGTTGTTTTGTCAGGCTAGATAGCTGTTGATGATTTGAACAAGAAAAATAAACCTGAAGCAATCCTTGACCATGCTGTCCAGTAGAGATGAATCTTTCTGTGTCTACAGATAGGCTGCAATGGGAACTACATACTAAACTGATATTTGGTTGCTCCTTTTGCACATGCAAAGGTTTCATCTTCAGGAGTAGATTGATTTCCCAGGGATTGGGGGGGAGGGGGAAGGGGTAGACAGAACATGTAGAATCAAAGTATTATTTGAACAAGGTGCTTATAACTAGAGGAAGAGACCAATTCTGGTTTATGGGGCAACCCAAAAGCTGGTATAGAATAGGTGGAAATGTCAAAGTAACATATATGGGATTGTTATATAGGATTAAGCTATTAGTCCTTTAATTTGCCTGTTTCAGAGTTTATGCTGGTTAAACAGGAATAAGATTCTCCATGGACTCCAGTCAATTGAAATAAATGCTGTATGTAGGACAGGGTGGCTCTCTGCAAGTACAGAGAAGGGAGGGAGAAAGTCTGTGAAGAAAACTTATGGGATTTTTAGTCTGAATGGAAAACGTAACCCATTGCCTTTGCAGCAGACTTATTTTGTTTACTTTTATGCAAAGCGCAGCGTGCCCTCCATTAATCTGATAGGCATGGGTGATTTCCATGGAAACAGCAGGACTCCATTTCATTTAAACCCTGATGCCTGATTTCCTTGTCAAGCGGAAATCAATGTGTTGGTAACAGGAGAAATGTTCAGAGTACTGCTTAGAGACATTGCCTGTGCAGAGGTCTTCGGAGTAGCGCAGTGATCTGCCCTATCCCATCACTGTTCACTGCAGCATGATCCAACACTCCAGGCTTCTTCTTTCTTTTTTTCCTTCTATGAAGTCAGCTTTGTCCTCAGTTCTGCTGCTTGCTTTCTTTGCCTTACCTCACAAGCAATTACTATCCTCCCTGTCTGTGGGGTTATACACAGGAAGAGCATTGGCAGTGCTTGGGTAAGTGCTCTAGCTCTCTGCTCTGCTCTCCACCCAGAATCAGGGGCATTCACATAGCCAAGAAGTAAGAGTAATTTTAAACTTTTAGTTTAAAAAAAAAAAAACTAAAAAACTGTGAGAATTTGAGAATTATACAGAATTTTTTAGATAGAAACTTTATCATATGCAACCAGTGGAAGGGAAAAAAAAAAAAAAAAAAAAAAAAGACCAGAAATTCTTTGCAGTATATTATAGCTTCTTCTTCCTTTTTATCTTAAGCGTGTTAAGCAACTATATTTTTGACTAAGTACAGGTAAAAATCTTTAGGGGTCTTTATGTTGAAACCACTGGGTAAAGGTATACAAGGTCGTCTCTGTGCTCCATCCCCATGCATGTGTAGACTAAAAGAACATTGCTCCAGCCTCACTCCTTTGCTCTCCTTTTCCCACCAAGACACTGGATCATGTCATGTCTTCTCCCCTACTTCTCTCCACCTCCAGATTTCAAGGCTGAACCCCTTTCCTGTCTTCTGTTCTAAAGTGTGCTCTAAAGTTAGAAAGGGCCAGAGAATAACCAGAAACAGAGCTTCCTCCAGCTAGATATTCACTTACCACCACCTCTACACAAGTATTAACTTAGTTCCTCTCCTCCTTCCCTCGTACACACTATTCGTCTACAAACATATAGCTGCAGAAGTAGCATAACTCCAGCCTACATTTTTTAGGTGGCCTCTGGACTATGCATAGGTGGTGCCCTACAAAACAGCATCTCTTGGGCTTTAAAGCCTGTAGGACCCAAGGTTAACAACCTAAGAGGGATTCCAGAGTGATACTGGGATTTGATATTCCGAGTCTGAACATTTTCACTACTGCAGTTTATCGGATTTTTCCTTTTATTTTTTTTCTTTTACTGGGTTCTTTCCAGTCCTTCATATATTTTCAACTGTGACCATCAGAATAAGGCATGAGCAGTTCAGGTGATCATGGCAGAAAGGGAACTGTTTTACTGAGGAAGGGGATGCAGAAGCAGATAAATATTTTGAGAAGCTAAAGGATACACCCTAAAGTAATTCAGTACAGATAAGTGTAGGACCCTGCAGTCCTGAATTCTTAGTCCTGGCCTTTAATCGCTGCGTATCCTCTCTTGTCTTAAACTTGAAGCAAATCCTAGGCTGTAGATAAAGGTTTCAAACTGAACCATAAATTACTGTCAATGTTTCCCCTTTGGCTGGGATAATGGCAGAAGTACACACACCCTAATCTCCCTAAAGGCGTTTTTGAAGACACTTACTATTTAAAGCCTTGTTCATCTTCTCTGCATATATATCTTATATCTTTCTTTAGCTGATGGCTAGTGGAACCTCTGCATACTGTGGGAAAACACAGAGGTGCTCTTTCTTGCATAGCTAAAACAATGGAAGAGCCAGAACAATTTATCTTTCAACGTAGTTGCAAAGCAAAAAAATCAGACTGCTAGTTTATTCCTGTCAACCTCACTTCAGCATTACAAATTACACTTTCTGCCTGGGCTGTCAATCAAGAGCCGTAATACATATAGGAAGGTTCTTTCTCTTGATGAACAAACATTTCCAGGATAGGAGGAAGCCGGAGGAAAACCTGACCAGCCTGCAAATCAGTTTGGGAAGGTTTCTCCCAACGAGGAAGCCACCACCTCAAGACACTGTAGTGCCAAAGACAGCAATCTGCAGAAGAACAAGCTAGAGACAATGCTGAAAAAAACTCTATAGAGCCATGGCTAGGGCCCAGCTGTGTTTTGTATCAAGTATTGCAAAAGGCCATTGCCTATTAATAACTGTGTTCACCTGTGGCACTGCTAAGAAAAGCCTGGGTGATCTTTACATGCCCTCTGCAATCTCTGTGCCCCATCTCTACCAGAGATGCTCTCAGAGTCTGTTACCAGCAGTAGGATTTTCTCTGCTGAGGAATGGGCCTCTGAATATTTTTTCTGAAACTTGATATGCCTCAGTTGCATGAAGTCATACAGGAGGGATTTTTTTTTTTTTTACACTGCAGATTTTCACATGAATCAACTCAGTCCTGTTCTATCATGAGTTGGGTTTATCTTCCAGAGGGGAAGGAGGAATAAGAGAGCTCTGTGTAATGCAATAGGACCCACTGTATTCCCCAATATAATTGTTTAGAACAGAACCATTTGTTACTTGCAGCCGTTTTCACGAATATTGTCTCTTTCCCATAAAATCAGAGCTATTTGTTAATTATTATGAGTATTGTTTTTTATTTTAATACACATTTTAATCTAGTTAGGATGAGGGGATCCAAGTGGAATCAGGCCTTTCTGGTCTGGAGGCTGTGCTGGGAGGCAGGGACAGGTCTGTGCCTAGGGGACTTTGTTTAAAAAGTTAAGTGTGTAGAGGGAAATTCCTATGTTTTGGTAGTGACAACAGGTAATAATTTCTCTTAAATTTGTCTAGGTCAAAATACAGCTGAAAACAAGCACTGAATTTTCAAATGACTGCTCTGTATGTCTCTTCAGATCAGCAACCACCATGCAGAGGTAACAGAATTACTGTCTTTAGCACCAGCATTTTGCTAGCTTTGCATTACCAAGTAATTTTTGATCTGGGGCTTTTGTAGAATAGAATAGGTGACATCCATCCTTTGAACAATGATCTGAAATATTAAAACTTCTATAAATTCTCTGTCTGGTGGGATAGATGTCTGTTTCCCCTGTGATAGCATGGGATTGTCTTTTACATGGAGGGGCAGGATATGCCAAGCAATGCTGGTGAATTCAGAAGCATCCCATTTGAATTTGCCAAGAAACAGGTGAGCAAGAGTTTGGAAGAAGGGGGATGAGTCATACTACTATGTTTTTTGAAAATCAAAAATGTGCAGGTAAATCCCATTTCCTAGCCACTGAAAGTGTTCGTGTCTGTTGCCATCAAATAACCACCACCCCTAAAGAAACGTGTGCTTCCTCCGCTCTCCCCACGCAGCCACAAAAGGTCTGCAGGAGTACTAAAATATGCAGGATCATCGGACCTATCATCAGATTAATCAAAAGGAAAGTTATCAATATTAAACAGGTAGTCCAAGGAAACCACTAAGTAATTTTCCGAACATTGTGCTAGCTTCATTAAAGTCTCACAGGAAAGTCACAGGAAACATACTGCCTAACAGAAGATGCTTTGTGGAGTTGCTTTTTTTTTGAGATCCTTTCCTTAAAAGGGTGGTTCTAGCATTACTCTTGATAAAATAAGACTTCTGACGCTTGATGGTGTTTCCTGTGGGTTTGTGCACATTTGTGTGTGAGCAATCCAAGGATATTCCTATGAAGGGTAGCTCATTAACAGATTCTGAGTACTGAATCATGCGTGCTTGAAATTTCAGATCAGGAATATTGTGTGATTAATCCTGAAATTACCTCTCTGTACATTTCCATTTGAATTTTGTATGTAACAGGATGTGTCCTTTTGACAGGATAATTTTATGTGACCTCTGTTGGCAGAACAGACAGACTGGCTACTACCCGATCATCTGCAATTTGGATAGACCATCTTAATTGACACCAATATCACCTCCGACCTGGGAGGGACTGGCACCTTTCCAGTTTGGCATGTAGATGGAATAAGACATTTTGGTTAATGCTAATAATGCTCTGTTATGTTTATGGCTGGTAGCTAACTGCTGTCTTCCCGTGCACTAGATAAAGCTCATAAGGTTGTTGATTTATTTGTAATGGCTTAATTATCTGGTAATTAGATTAATTGTTTTTGTTTATATCAAAGTAAATTAAAATAAATTGGGTTAATATTTATTTTATGTTATGCTTCTGCTTAATTATTTGATTTAGCAATTAAAGTGCATAAAATTGGAAAACTGGAAGACTGGAGGATAGATTTTTTTCTTTCTGGAAATTAGGATCAGGTCTCTGAGGACTTCTGGAGTAGATAAGATCAAGTGTGTGTCCCAATGACTGCACATACCTAGAATCCTTGATTATTCTAATTCTTGTGATAGTCACCTACAGAGGAAAAATAAGCTGGGTTTGCGAAGATGCTTTGATGCCTAACACAGCATAATGACATTTAGTTTTTTTTTTCAGAACTATGTACACTTGCCTGAATCCTTAGGCACATTTAAGGCACAACACCTTTAAAACTCCAGCCTGAACAGCTTCTAATAATGACAGAAAGTCTGGAATACAGGAATAGATAGAAGATAAAAGTGTTTCCCAATTAGAGATAAATTGAAATTTATCACATTTTCAATGACATTTTTAATTTTTAAATAATAAAAAAAAAAAACACTTTCAACATTCCCAAACCAGAAAGATTTGGCAACAATCCTTTCTTTCTTTCTTTTTTTTTTTTTTTTTTCCTAAAAAACAGTCTGTGACAGACAATGATTAGAAGTATAGGACCATATATGGACCTGTATATGTATGTATAGGGGCTCATTTAAATACAGATGTATGTAGACGCAGGTTTAAAAAAGGCACAAGGAAGTGTTTTACAACCTGTACAAGAGAGACAAGAAAACCCACAAAAGTGAAGGAGGAATGCTCTATCATAACATCTGACACACCTCACCTACCAATGTGCCCACTTTCAGAGCACCCCTCAGCAGTCAAAGGCCACTGATGTCTAGGATGGGGTGACCTGAGGCACCAGAGGAGACAACAGGATGCTATAGACAGAGCTGGTGGCAGTGCTGAGAGTGGAGCTTGATTTCCTGGTCACTGGGTTTGTCTCCTGAGAAGGCTGTTCCACCTTCCCTAAGCTGGATAAATGATATTCCACAACAAAATGAGAATACCCTGCAAGTGGTAAATAAATGTTGTATGACCCCACAGGTATATGCCCTGCTTGCTTTCCAGCTATGTTCTGGTGATTTAGTTAGCAGAAATGCTCTGCCAGACAGCTGCAAAGGAATATTACATAATAGCTATGAAAAAACAATTTTGAGCTCTCCAGAGACCTTCATCCTGGAACTATATTTGCCCAGCATAAGAACAGAAATGCCCCCCCGGTGACCAATCAATATTTTTGTGAGTGCATCCACTCCACACGTCACTCCTGAAGCAGCAGGGGACTGGCTCTGAAGAGACACAGGAGGACATTTCATCTCCAGCTCTCTCCTGCCCACTTGTTTGCCCCTAAGGGGAATGACTGGGGACTGATCCTTTGGCTGGTTTTAGACAAAAAATGAGAAAGGGGGGGAACTTGCATGTGTGGCTGGCCAGTGGTGGGGTGCAGCTGGGAAGGAGTTTGAGCACATTGGGCTGAAGCCTGGCCACAAGCGTAGACATGCCAAAAGATGAAGTCCAGCCAAAGGACTCCAACCTGCATTGCTAGTAGCAGACAGATAAAATAGACCAGAGGATTTGGGCCTCCTGGGAGGTGCAGAGCTCCTGGTTTGCAGTCTGGACTTCATCCAGCAAACATGGGGTGCCTTTGGCAAGCAGCTTTGATTTTGAACACTCCCCAGGTGACTGCCAGAGGATGAGCTACACAGAGAGCATCGCTCACAGAAAATATTCAAGGAATAATGTATGACTGCAAGGATTACTCGATTGGTTCTCAGACAGCCTGAGAATATGGAAGAGAGGAGAGGAGAAATTTTGGCAAATGAGTTATTCATCATAAAACATATTCTCACCCCTCCCCCAACACACAACAGAGTTTATCCAGAAGGTGGCTATTGCATGTGCAAGAGAGATGGAGGCTCTAAGGCTTTTCATCAACACAGGGCTGCCTTGTTGAGTCATCGCGATGATGAATGCTTGAAGCCTGCATGAAAGCGCAGTGCAATTACTGCTGAGTAATAGCAGCAGGTGGAGCCTTTCAGCTCCAGCTGGGATATAAGAGGTGATGGTGAATCAATCAGTGTGGAAGAGACCTTGGTTTTGGAGGGGGATGCTTTAGGGGAGAGTTTTTTCCTTGAGTAGCCAATGAACTTAGGGAAGAGAAAGCTTAAATTGGTTAAGAGTGTTATAGATGACTGGGGTTAGATTTATTGTTTACTAAAGCTGTATTTGAAAGGAAATATATCTGAGCTCTTTGGAGCAAAGAGGCAACTATACCTGATTAAATGAGGAGGGGATAAAAGCTTTGATGGGGCAAGGAGAAAAAGTGAAAGAGAATTGAGATAGATACAAGAATAATCAAAAATATATATATCATAGTAAGCATGGTCTACTGAACTTTTAAGAGCTCTAGCGAAGACTGTTGGTGGAATGATCTTTTTCAGGGTTAAGTACCAGACAAGGTCAAAGACAGGGCCCTGACTGGTATAGGTATTCTTTGTTTGAATCAGGGCAATATTGGGTGTTGTATGCTATTTTCTACTTTTCTTAGGGAGAACATGCCTTCATTGCCTATTATCTGAAAGCACGGCACTGCCTAGAGTAAATACATAAATTTGGTTTTCCAGGCTTGACTGGTATTTTCATTATATGAGATTGTCTGGCTATGACCTGCTTGGAGGTACCAGGGAAAAAAGGCAATAAAAACACTAGTCAAGGCAGAAGGAGAAGGGTTTGTTACAAGGGGCTCTTCTGATACCCCTGAGTTGCTCTACCCTTCACGTGCTCTACTGGAGGAACTGTGTGGTTCTGTTTTCATAGTAGATGATGTGTTGGAAAGACTAGTCTGGAGACTGACAGTAAGTGTTTTGAAGTCAGATATTAGGGTAAAGGATAAAGCCATATTTGAAGAGGGAACAGGGAAGGAGAGAGATGGTGGAGGAAGTTGATGCCAGGATTTATCAATCTTCTTCTTGAAAATGACAGGTGGTAGTGCCTATGAAACCTACTTAAAGTTCCTGTGTGTCATAGGGAATATTTTTCCAGAATCTTGAAAGAAATTGGACAATTATATATTTAAAAGAGATTCTATTTCTGGTCACCTGTGTTTTAGATGTCTGAGCTGTGCATGTTAGATGATGTGTCAGACAGAAACAGCAAATGGATTATTTATTTCCCTGTAGGGAAGAGACTTGGCCAAAAGCAAAGGAAGCAGGGACTGCTGCTACTGTGCTGAGGAGGAATCGAGTCCCACTTGTTCCTTTGCATGGTAGTGGGCTGCCTTAGGGAGGGTGATTCTGGGCTCAGAGAACCACTTTTGGAGACTCGAGACTTGTGTCTTGGTCCTGAGTTATGCCACAGGCTATGAGTGACTTTGGGAAACTTGCTTCAATGCCCTGCGACGTTGCTTTTCTGCATATAAAAGAGGGGAAGTAATAACTAACTGCTTCAGAAGGTTATTCCAAGGCTAATGCTTGTGAATTACTTCAGCACCTTATGATAAAAGTTACTATAGAAATATGTATTATCATAACCTCAGTCTTCTGCAAAGGTTAATACTAGCTGAGCGTAGGCAACTTGCCATCAAGAATTTGGATGTTCAAATTTAGGCAGAGCCTACTGAAAGATCAAGCTTTCATCTTACATTATTTCTTTTTATGAAATTCCTTATTTTCTTTCTCTTGTCAATTGGGAAGAAACAGGAGATGTAGGGGTGAAGAAAGAAAGTCTCTTCTTTCTCCCTACTTCTTTGCCCTGTTCACTTGCTCCCCTTTTCACTGCCAGTCTGCCAGCCAAGGAAAGACGGGCACAATGATCTATTTTAGAGCATGTGTTCATACTCTGGGGAAGATGCATAAGACTGGACAGGAATACAGGAGCTCTCTAAAGTAATTTCAAGCAGGGCATGAAGATGCTTATCATGGTGTAATGAGTGCATGCAGAGGGAAGCAATTATTAATCACTAAATTTCCCCTTTCTTTCTAGCATGTAAATAAGTCAGATATGCATTAATAAGGGGATAAGTGAGAACAGGCAAGATGAATAAACTGGAATTGAAGTGGTTCACAGCATGTCTGGTTCTGGGTGACTGGAAAAACTCCTTAGTCTTTGTGCTGGTACTGAGTGAATGCAAAGGAGGCATTGAGCTTTCTTTTTAGAAAAATGTGCTTAAAAGAAAAATGAAAAAAGATTCATAATAGTGATAGGTTTGAATTGCATGTTCTTTCTTAAAGGCAACATTGACCCTAAATCACTGCCCTTTACCTCCAATCTGGGTGGAAGGAGAAAGGCTCATTCTGCCTGGCTACAATTACAGTAGGGATGAGAGCTCTGCAGTTGCAGGGGGAAACTGAGAGCCTCACAGTCTAGCACTCACGTGACCTTCTCATTGACTACTACCTTCCTGGGAACAATGAGACCAAAAAGACTCTGATCTTCAGTGCTCTCCTTGATGTGCAGAGAAAAGAAAAGAAAAAAATCTTCTGCAAGTTTGTGTGTGTTTTGTTCCTGTATTAATACCCATTGTGGGAATGGATAGGAGAGGATTAACAGTGGCTATCCTCTCTTCAATCTAATCTACTATTGACTGAGAAACATCACATAGTGACGTCTTGGAGGAATTAACAGAAATCCTTTTAAAACTCTTCAGAGTCTTCTCCTTTCCCTTCTCCCCTCCCCATCCCATTCTCCCTATGCCCCCTTAGTGCTGAATTTGTAGCAGAGGATGTGGCCAAGGAGGATCACAGGTGATCAATTAAGATGCAGATTTTTACCATTTGAGGTGCATTATCATGGTCCCACTGACACATCTTGAAATACAAGCTTGAACTATCACATTGCAAATGAATTCAAAATGGAAGATTAAAGAGACAGAAAGATACATAGACACAGCATAGGATTCATTTAAAAAAAAAAAAAAAAGATGATGAAAGCAGGAACAACAGAGAGAAAGCTGAATTGTCCATGGCCAGACTTTACCCTTCATCCTACAGTTCTTCCAATGGAGTCAGACTGGGAGGGAGAGTTTGGAGTAGTTCAAACCATGGGTTTTTAACAGCTTGAGGTGAGACGAAGGCAGTTAAACATAAATGTACTTCTCTGATTTATTTAACCTCCCCAGAATAATGTTTCAGGACAAAATGGATTGAATATAGATGTACTTATTTAATACCTGTGGTCACTCCAGGTTATCAAAGCGTCTCACTGACAGCTAGGCCAGGGTAAGCACCAGGAAACTGCTGATATTCAGCATACCCCATCTTCTGTGGCTGCTGGTTTCTGAAGCACAAACTGTCTGCTCTCCCCCAAGGTGGGCTGCTGCTTGTCGGGGCTTCTCTATGTCTTCAGAGAAGGCAAATCCACCCCAGGGTGAAAGCAGAGGTGCAGCCCTTGTAATTCAGTTGACTTACCAGAATTAGACTAGATGCTTTTTCTGCATTATTGATTTTATTCTCCTTGCCCCCTTGCCCTCACACAGACTTGAGATGGACATCTTCCTCCCCACCCCCCCCCCCCGCCCAACACTCACAAAATCTGCTGGCATAGAGAATAGTTAAAATTAGGAGAAATTTTAAATGATGTAAAGACTTATCTCCTATTCTGTCAAAGTTTTCTGCAAGTTTTCAGAAGTTTTTATTTCTAATACCAATACAGTAGAGGCATAAATGTTTGGGATGAACACAGAATTAATTTGACTTGAAACAAAACAATGCTGAGACACAGTCTGTATGTAACCAGTCCACTAGCAATAGCCCACATTCCCCCCTTATATTCTTGCTCCCTGGGCCAGTCCCTAATGCATAACTCATTTCTGGGTGTAGAAATCAAAGGCCCATAAGATTGAAGGGAATGAAAACAAAGCCACCTTCTTGGGACTGACCACTGTCAGCTTTTTAAGACCAGCAAGGGCTCTGACTCTGAACCTGGAAAACTGCTGCCTGCTAAAATCTGCCTGTCATTTCTAACTTCCTTTATAAGAATCATAAGGAACTGTGGTGGGTCTGCCGAAGAACAGCACTAATTGCACAACTGCCAGAAACAGACGTGTCCTCTTTCTTTAAAATTAAATTGTCATGTAAAACCCACCATTGGGAGCCTCCGTGTGTCACAGCCAAGAGCGGCTGAGGCACCAGAGGGAACGAGGACTGCTGGCTTCGCTCGCTTCCCATCTGTTTGCTCACAGAGAGCTGGTTAAGGAGCTCTTCTAGATGAGACAGGAGACAGGCTCACGTAGAAGGTAACAAGGACATGTTGTGGTTTCTTTATCAGCCATGGTTCGATTTGAGATTTATTATAATGCTGGGATTAATTTGGTGCTCTTGAAAGGGACGGGCTGTCAGCACTGACAAAACCCTGCCTGACAGCCAGGAGGCACGGGGCGAGCTTTATGTACACAGCATTTGCCTTCACCCCTTGCTCCTTGTGTGCAGCACCACCTGCTCTGTTCCCTGCCCCACTGCCATGCAGCCAGCACCCATCCTGACCACCATGCGTGGCAATGGGCACATCCATGCAGTGCTCCTGCTCACATCCATGTGGGGCTCTCAGGGCTTCCTTCATTTAATCACCCACAGTAATCCCTGGTGGCTTTGGCACATGGTACTTCACAGATGCTTATCTGGGACAGGACCCAAGGCAAAGCAAGTGAGGGAAAGCCTGAGACAAAGGTATCAGGCAGGGAGAGGCACAGTGGGACCTGGAGCCAGCCCGTACTGCAGGATGCCTCCACCACCCACAGGTGCAAGAGGGAAAAAGTGCACAAAACATATTTGTGAAGGGGTCAAGGAGTCAGGCTGCATTGCCAAGGAAGTTCAGCAGTACCCATGCCTTCACACAGAGTCACTGGTTTAGTGACTGGCTGAACTACCAGTTATCACAGGTAGGGTGACACCATAACCAAAATCCTTTACTTTGCAGTGGTTCTCACCTAAAAAGTGACTCTGGCTTCCTGGGACAAGCCCTTCTGAAAGAAGGTGCTGAGGTAGAGCATCTAGATGTGTGAAGTATGAACTACAAAATTATTTTTGTTTTCTGCCTCTGCAATAAGTAAATATTTCTACACTGTGCAAGGCAAAACATTGTTGTTGAATTTTTTCATAAACAATTTCTCATGTAATTCTGTTTCAGAAAGCCTGAAATGCTTCATCAGACAGCTCTAGCTTAACCATTTTGGAGCATATTTAAATAGCTTGCAACCTTCCAAAGTAAACGCTGTGCTCAAAATTAGCCTGAAATATTGTGCTTCATATAATCCACTTTGGAAAGCTCAGTCATTACTACAAGAAATGGCAGATTCTCAAAGCCTCCAGGGGCATATGTAAAATCTTAAACAATGCACATCATGTACTGACAAACAGCCATTTATAGACACTCCAATCGAAATGTCAGTTCTTATTCTTTGCTAGCATCCCCTCAAGGACTGATGCCTGATTTTGCTACCTTTATTTTTGGAGAGGGCAGAAAAGGCTCTCCCAGTGACTACCCCATCAATACTGACTTTTAGACTGGGAACCTATCAGGAAAGACCAAGTCACCTCCCTTCCCTCCCCTCACTCCCCCTTTCTGTTTCAGCTCCAGAAGGTTAAAGAGAAGACAATATAGTATTTTTTCCCCAATTTTTCACTGAACTTTCAAAAATATTGCAGAAAAACATGAAGACTATCATCTGCCATGATTTTAAAAAACAGTTGTCAAGCTAGACGTGTTTTGTTTAATAGTCTCTTTGGTCAGCCAAACCCCTCAGCAGTTAAAACATAGCATTAACTGTTTCATTGAAATAAGTACTGATGTTGAGATCTTGGCTGTGAATCTTGGTGAGGGAGAAAAGGAAGAAAAGGGGAAATATTTTTGGTCTGCTTCAGCAAAGCAGCACATCTGGAGAGGAAATCCTACTGCAGAAATCCAGGCACAATCCAGATATTTCCATCTGCCATGATGCATCTGAAAAATAAAGGGCCAGCAAATGATTTCCTTTCAAATGAGAGCAATTCACAAACTGGGCCAGATGCAGCCTTGATGTGGAGGCACTGGATGCATGGCACCATGATAGCTCTCCTGTCTCATGATCAGGAGCACACATATCTCATCAGGCAGCACTAAGGAAGGCTAAGGAGAAGGCTACATCCTATTTTTACTCTCTCCCAGTGAATCTATTCCCAGGAATACTGATGACCTTCTGCAGCCCTGAAGGAATCTTCTGGCCAAAACAGAAAAGAAAAATGTAGATATAAAAAACACATAAAAGTAAAAATGGCAATCCTGAAATACATCAGACCCCTAACACTCTAACATGCAACTGCATCCTAACTGCAGAGTTCTGCCTCCATGTAAAAGAAACAGAAGAGCAATGAAATTTGGGTTTCTACCTGCTGCTGGGTGCATTCCATTTCAAAAACAACACCCTGGCACTTTGCTTTGTTTCCTCAAAGAGGCCTTCACCCATCTGAAATCTTTCCATCACCCCCGAAATAGTGAGAGAAGAGAAAGTGTTGCAGGATATATATTTGTGTCAATCCAAGCCCTAGCATGCAGCTTGATAGCTAAATAGACACACAGCTACATAGAACATAAAACTGAAAAACACAGGGCCAGAGAAGATAGCGATGTATTACCCTACTTTCCTCCTCCCTTATACATGTCTCCTGCTAGTGAACTATCACATTCTGATGAAAGCAGATATATAAGGAGGATCTTGTTTCTGTCAAAGCTTGTATTATGTTGTCATCTCCCAGTTTCAAAAAAGAAATATTTCATGCTGGAATAATCTATCATTCCATTTCCTTCAGCATGTAAAAATTTTCCCAACTTGAAAGCTTGGCTGCCTGTATTAATTCAGACCAGCCTTAAAAAACATAATAATAATGATCCTGGAAATTCAAAACATTACGGAGATTTGAGGTAGGTTTTTGAAGGAAAAAAAAATACCACCCAGAAGTAGGCCATTGGTTTTGGAAAGGCTGGGAATAATGCCAGCTGCATGCGGAAAGCATATACACGCGTGTGGAAGCATCATACTGAGACATTCAGTACTTCAGCTGTTTTGAAAGGCCTGTTTCTAATTTAATTTTGAACAGAAAATGCTTCAAACTAACTGGATTCTATAAAAAGTTGGAGCCACTGAGATGGGATAATTACTTTTCCTTCACAGATTTTTAGAAGTCACATGTCCTGTAGAGATGACTGGAAGATCTGCTGTGACAGATAGGTAAATAACTGTGAGGAGCTGCCCCCACACCCACATCCACAGCCTCTCATTCCAACTTGTCAATTGTCCTCCTGCTCTTTCTTCTGTCCTTTCCGTTTCACACCTATGTCCTGTACTGCCTGGCCAAAGACCCTTCCTTTAGAGTCAGCTTGACCCTCCTTGCTGCTGGACAAGTGCAGGTAGCCATAGTAACTTAAAAATAGCTACTAAGGCCTAATTTCTG